>NC_051183.1:109664617-109879300 GCF_013339695.2 Rhipicephalus sanguineus
CTGGAGCTTCGCTATTCTATCCACCATCTGTTCGCATCGCAGCTAGGCGCTGATAACACGGCGGAGGTGGAAGCAAGATGAAAACTCTATAAGAGAGCTATGAGCGCTCGCCTCACTCACGCTGCTGCCTGAGAAACTGCGCTGCGCCAGTTGCGATCAGTGAAAAGCATGAACGTGGTGCAAAGTGGCAAAGCAAGATATGGAATGTCAAAGGAAAGAAAAGCAAAACAATCGATAACTGGATGCACTTGCCGATCTTAGATGTCGGCAGCAGACGGCCTGAATTGGCCGCGCGTTCGGTGCGCTGTTGACACTTCATTCAGCGTGGATAGGTCTAATGTTTGCTCTTGCTCTACTCCGCCTGTGCGTCTCATGGCGAGAAAGTATACCTCTGAATAAGCGTATTGTGGAGACTACCTTTCGAAGCACAAGAAGCTTAAAGGAGTACTTACACAAATTTTCAAAAAATCTGGATTGTTCCTCTAAATAAAACTACTGGTGTCGAGAAACCTAAAACGACTATTGTGGTGCCTGGGAATGCATCGTATATATTCTAATTAGCGCCACCTTAAAAAGACACTTTGGATTTTGATATTGAGCGGGTGGCTTCTCAGTGTCGTTTCATAACAGTCTGACGTCACGGAGATACAGAAACTCGCGACGTACTAGCGGCAAATCCGTCATCTGCTCGTGGTCCACATAAACAACGATGAGTGCATTGTCGTCCAGTGACCCGGACAGTGATTTCTACGACTTAGGCTGCATGCAGCACACAGAACTCGCAAACTCAGGGGAACTGTCTTGACTCGTTGGGATAATGTCCTTGCGGTGGGGCTGGCTTGCAGATGCTCAGCGGCGAAAACTTCAAAGTCAAATTAAAATATTTTATACGGGTTCTCCGACTCCAGTGTGTGGACAGCGTTGACACCGCATACCAACGAAGCAAAAAATGTCCCTTTTGCGATGTCTCAAAATCGTGTCAGTACTCCTTTAATTATTGCAAAGAAGCCAAAATTTCGCACAGTTACGGACCTAGGCATATACGCTTTGAAGAAACGTTTAACGCCCGAAAGACCACTGACTGCCAGTGAGACGGACTATTTGTGCTACGCGTGCTTTAGCTACCACTGCAATGAAAGATCTTTACGGAACGCACAGTTTAACGATGACATTTTTATGGCTCCTGAAAAAGAAATCGAAGTCATTAACCAGATCACTGCGACTACCAGTGCACGTGAGTTCAAGTCACCCGAGAGGTGTTGCTGTTTCGAACTCAATCGGTCTGAGGACGCGAAAGCGAGCTCTCACTGCGCCGTCTCTTACAACGAGCATCTCGGGTGCGGGCGCGATTGCTCGGTAACCCCGCGCTCGTGGCCGCTGCAGTGGCCAAATAATTTCAAAATTAACGTCTTCAGTGCCGGCGACACCATTTTCGGTACCTGCTGGCCTTTTAATAAAAAGAAATTCAATCCTGCCTGCATTTTATACACTTGCTAGGCAAGAAGTCGGAATTGCCAATCCTTGCCTAAGGGTTTCATTGGAGGGGCCGTAACTACTAGTGCAACGAAATTATGCAATATGTTTTTTTTTTTTTTTTAATTTCGAGAGTTCGCCCAACGGCATACATAGTTACATATACAGATAGAGGCCGGCTTCCGCTATATACATCAAAGATTGTGAAAGCTGACGTGGAGGAGAATAAGTGGACAAAGTTTAAGAAATATAAAAATGGGGTTTTGTTTTTCCAATTGTCGTCAGAAGTTTGCATTGTTCGGTGTTTTCTTGAAATTAGCCCGATCATATCTCTTTACTGAAACCTTATATTATTATAAGATCTGGCAGATTGGTAGATAAGCATTCGAAGAACGTAATGCGGAATTTTTGTTGCTCTAGCACAAGGCTTTTTTGAGATAAAGACCTTCAAAGTAAAGAAAATAACGTTCCCTGGGCCAACTTTGATGTTTTTTATAAACACATCTACGCTGCACATAAGTACTAAAAATGCCTGCGCAGAAGCAAAAACATGCATATATTTGGTTAAAGCAATTTGAGCGACCTAACTTTAATATATTTTGTGCAATTCGTAACGAAAATTGGCCAAAACAGCAGAGCGGATAAGCGCTCCACTCCACCTCTTCGTCATTATTGATTTCCTGTGCTTCGAAAATATTTTTGGCCGCAAAACAAATTGCGGATCTCTTCTTTCCACTCATCAGGCAATAATATATAAAATTGTGTAATAAATTTAAGCGGTCGACCAGCCATCGTTTGGTCGATCTTACGTGGAATCACCCGGCTACTATAATCCATCTGCAACCCGCCTACAATGTGGGAAATGGGTCTGGGAAATCCATTCCGACTTGAACGAATGGAGTTCCAGGAACGTCAATAGGATGGAGGAGACCTTCTGGTTTGACTGCGGGACTTTCCTGCGTTGGCAATCAAGGCATGTCCGAACGTACTCTTGAACGGCCCAGTATTGGCGATTAGTATTTCTGCCTCCCTCTGTATAGCTTTGCGTGTAACGCAAGTTGGTTCATCATGACATGTCTGTAATACTTCGCTCCTGAGAGATGTTGGGACGACGAGTAAGAAGTCGCTAAGAAGTCCTTTCCGTTCGACGTAAAGTTCACCTTATACAGGGCGTCCTTGCGCAAGCAAAATTATGATAGCCCTCTCGCAGAGTTTCAGCACAGCTCAAGTACGACCCACCAAAAAACGAATGATGTGATTCAGTTCCTGGTAGTCTCGTTACAGCTGTGCGACTGTAGTCGTGTTTACAACGCTGGCAAAGGCTGCGTCATCTGCATTCGCATGTTCGTATGGGGCTCGAGAAAGGCAATCGGCATCTGAATGTCGCTTCCACGATCTGCAGAAAATAGTCATGTCGAATTCTTGAAGCTCAAGGCTCCAGCGCACTAATCGTCCTGATGGGTCTTTTAAATTCGTCAGCCAACAAATGGAGTGATGGTCACTGACAACATTAAAAGGACGGCCGTATAAATGTGGGCGGAATCTTATAACTACCCACACCACCGCAAGACACTTTTTTGTGGTGGAATAATTTTCTTCCGTGCCGGAAAGGTATCCGCTCACGTAAGCGATTACTCGGGAAGCGCCATCTTGCCGCTGCACGAGTTCAGCTCCTAAGCCGACATTGCTGGCATCGGTGTGAACCGCTGTCGCGGCGTCTTCGTCAAAGTTTCGGAGGACTGGTAGCTTTTGGAGGTGTTGCCGCAGCTCGTTGGACGCATTTTGCTGTTCGTCATCCCATACGAACGCAACGTCTTTTTTGCAAAGGCTTGTCGATGGCGAGGCAAGGCGTGAGAAGTTCTCAATGAAGCGTCGGTAGTGGGCGCAAAGTCCTAAATATCGTCTGACCGCCTTTTCGTCAGTTGGTTCTGCAAAATTTGCAACGCAGCCATTTCTTGCGGTTCACGCCGCACACCTTTCCTGCTCATATGATGCCCCAGGAACAGAAACTCTTCGAAGCGAAAGTGCCATTTTTGGGGCTTTAGCGTTAGTCCAGCAGAACGTATGGCTTGAAACACGGCGTGCAGCCGCTTCAAGTGTTCGTCAAATGTCGTAGAGAATGCGATGACGTCACCCAAATACGTTAAGCACGTCTGCCACTTGAGATCTGATAGTATGGTGTCGATTAGTCGCTGTAATGTTGCCGGTGCGGAGCACAATCCGAAGGCAAGTACTTTTAATCCATAAGGCCCATCAGATGTCACGAATGATGTTTTTCCCGGTCCCATTCTTCGACTTCTATCGGCCAATATTAGCTCCGTAAATCTATCGACGAAAAATAACGTGCATGTCGTAGTCGGTCGAGTGAACCGTCAATAGGTGGTAGCGGGTAAACGTCTTTTTTTCTGACCTGATTGAGCTAGCGGTAATCCACGCAGAATCGTAAGATGCCGTGTTTTTCTTCACTGATAATACCGACGATGCCCAGGGGCTCTTCGACGGCTGAATAACGTCATCTTGAAGTAACAGTCGCTCTTGATTTTCAATGGCCTCTCGTTCCCGCGGAGCTACCCGATACGGGTTTTGCCGTATGGGTCTGGTCGTGTCGTCCATTAAAAATCGATGTTTCGTCAGTGGCGTTTGACGAAATTTGGAAGTCCAAGACAAACAGTCCTGAAACTGGCTAATTAGCTCCCGGATGCTTTGATTCGGCGCAGGCAGCAAACTTGGGCCAACATCAAAGAATAGAGGTTCGGGTGGCGGGTCAGTTGAGTCATCCCGCTCAACAGTCAAGCAGTCGTCACCTCAGCGAGTTCTTCCACGTACGCAACTGCCATACCTCTCGTGAGATGTCAGCGCTCAGAGCTGAAGTTCGTAACAAGGACTTGTGTGTGTCCGCAGTTTACGTTCACGAAGCCTCTTGCAATAGACAGCCCATGACTGAATAGCAGCGCCGGAATTCGCTCTGCGTTGTTGGCATAGTTACATGGCACGTCACATGTCACAGCCATAAGTGCGCTAGACCGCGGTGGGATCGTGACGTCATCGTCGGAAACACGCAGAGGTTTCCGCCGCTGATCTCTACAGGGCCAATCCGAAATCTGACCTGGGCCATCCAAAACGTAGCCTATCAGTCAGAAACGTTTATAACAGTGCCGTATTCATGCAGGAAATCAATTTTCAAGATCATATATTTGCAGAACTCCGGTAAATTTAGAAAAGTAGCGACTAAATCCCAACTGCCGATAATAATTCGAGTGGTACATTTGCCTGTCGTTCTTATGTTGGGGTCATTCCATAAAGCTTTGCTTTCTTGAGGCAGTCGGCGAGTTTCCGGCTAACAATATAGAAGTCAGTCTGAGTATCTAGCAGCGCTGTTACTGGGTGTCCGTCTATGAGAACGTCTAAGTTTCCGCTTACGATTTCCATTGCTGTTGGCAGCGCCGTATCGTCCGTCATATTGTGTCGTACTGAAGACGTTGGAGACACTAGCATCTTGATGGGCGGCACCCATCCTCCTGAAGGTCCCTGCTGTTTCCCCGACGAAGGCTAGGCGATATGCCCCAGACCGCATCGGCGTAACTGCGTCGGAGCGGTGAGTTTGCTGCAGGAGGCGGAGAGCGGGGTCGACAATATCGCGTATAGAGTGACTGTGCTTGCGCGCATACATTGCTGTCATGCCGGTTATCAAAACGAGTTCAATGGAAGGTCGGTGCAACTCTCTCATATCTATGGTACCGATACGGGCAAAGGACGCGGTAAACATGGGCAGCTTCTCAGCAATGGATGCAAGGTGGACGGCGGTCGTCGGCGCACCGAAAGTAGGTATTACAAAATAATGGTCGACTGGTGGGCATCCTTGGTGACCAAGTTGCAGATATCGGCGAAGGGTAGAGAGGCGTTGTTTCCGTAGGTGCATTAGGCTGTGGAGTCGGCGGCGGAGGAAATTACGTTAGGGTCAATGACTCGTTGTAAGGCCCAGTGGTGACGTTGCAGTAAGACAGTGGTTCCGAGCTGTGTGTCACTGTAGTTGGACAACGGACGGAAGATGCGTAGTTTACCGACCGCTGGTGTGATAGGGATTAGGGCAACGACAATGCCTGGCGATTTTTTCGCCGCACAACCTCTGCGACAGAAGGCATTGCGGGTGGTTCTTGCGGAGTCACGGGAGGTTGCGGATCTCCTGATGAACTCCTCCTCCTCAGATCTCCTCTGCGTGAGCTCTTCTCGAGAATGAGCCCACCCACAGAACAGTCACTGCCGGCAGTCAAAGCAGATACGCTGATCGATGCGCTGTTTGGCCGGTCGTTGTAGCGACACCGTCGCTTGACGGCTTGCTCGATGGTTTTAGCATCCCTGGGGGATTCAGCTACGGTTGTTGGCGGGTTGCGAAGGCCGGCAAAAATGTGTTCTTTGACGCGTCTCATCAAATATCGGAGTTTCTTAGCTTGAGGCATTTCAGGGTCAGCTCGGCGAAACAGGCGTGCTAGATCCTCCGCAAACACAGCAACACTCTAAGCTAGCTTCTGTATGCGTGACTCGATGAGCTGCCGAGCAGTTTCGCGACAGTCGCTGTTTGCAAAGGTTCCGAGAAGCTGCTGAAGAAGCGCCGCCCAGGAAGACAATGTGGCTTCCTGGTTCACGTACCACGTACGAGCGCTGTCTGCAGAGCAAAGTAGGCGCGTAACAGCTTCTGCTCTACGGTCCAACGATTCGCCTTCGCGACTCGCTCATACTGCTCGAGCCAATCCTCGACGTCCTTATAAACTTCACCGTGGAAGGTCTCAGGAATCCCAGGATCTCAACAGTCACATGTGAAGCACCGGCGGTTGCCATTTCTCCAAACGGAGTCCATTGTTGGGCAAGGTCCAGGGGGATGCCACGGGACTAAGCCCTTGAATTCGGCGACTGTAGCGGTGAACAGTAGTGCACTTCAGGAATGGGATGCCGCATCGGACTGGCAGTGCCGTTCAGTGGAGGAGTGTTGGGCATAAGGCGTTGAAGTCCAGCACCTCCACTAGCGTCTTAACGCGGAAAGAACAGGAATCAGGATCACGGTGAGACAAGGAAAAACAAGGTCTGTATTGACAGATCAAGATAGCAGACGCTTCAGCGTCGTCTTCCTCAGAGCAAAATGGTGATTGCTGCTCGTGCTCCTCACTTCGTTGTGCTGTGACATCCAGCCGTCTCTTATGGAGAATTCCACTGGTCGAGCCGGAGCAAGTTTTCTTGCTCCGCGTTCGAGAATCTGCGCTCCACTGGTCGATTCGGAGCAAGTTGCGTTTTCCACTGGCAGATTCGGAGCAACCCACTCTGCGACGGAGCGTTCCGAGTTGCTCCGTCTTGCAGAGGTGGATTTCGCCGGAACTCCGGCAACGCGGTGACGTCATTTCCGGTACAGTCGGGCAACTCGGTTGTCTTCAGCATGTTTAAAGCGGGGTATGATCACCCTGTGCACTTGTTTATATTCCTAAAATGGCGTTATTTGATTCTGCTGGGCGAGCTTCTGGTTTGCTTCTTGCTCTGAGCGACAGCGAGAGCACGAGTTCTGACGGTAGTAGCACCAGCAATGACGACGAACCGTACGTGCGTACGTAAGAAATGTTCCCTGACCCGCTGCTCGCACGCCCGAAGATCATCGGCTACATCGAATAGATTTCCATGTGCTCGTCCATATTTATCAGCGCAACACAAGAAAGTGGCACGCGTGCTTTAGCCACCGCGGGGCCGAAATGCGCGCTTGTAGCAGCATTTCGTTTGTAGCGGCGACCCATGGAAACGCACAGAGCGGAAGCAGAAACAGTTCCCGGAGCCAATTTACGTGACGTATGCACAAACAACTACCGGAGCGACCTCAGGCGGAGCATTCGCGTGTTCCACTGGCAGATTTGGCTTGGTACAATTCGAGTGCACGCTCCAGGATTTCGGCGGCCGCTCCGGATCTGCCAGTGGAATTCGCCATTAGTCGTGAAAATATCTGACTAACTAGCCCCCCACCGTGCGCTCCCCAGTCGAGGAGTCCACCGAGAAGCAAAGCGAGGCTACCGATCGAGAAGCGATGGGAGCGGGGCCCGATTGTACTATCGCATTCTACTCTTCAGACGAATCTCAATGGTCCTCCAATTTTTATTAAATGCGAAGCATTTCTTAGCGAACCTCTGGCACTTTGAGCGTTTCTATCTACGTATCTATCTATCTATCTAGCCGTCTACGTCTGGGTGCTCTCATTATCGCCTCCTTAATTTAGTGTAGACCACAATTTGCATAGGAGGGTAAGAGGATTTGACAAATATGACTGACGGGTCATGACATGAATAACGTTAAAACCTTGTCGCGTACGTCGTCAAACCCTTTCCACTAGACACGTGTGGCACATACCCGTTTACCACGGGCCGCGGTGTTCGGGTATGCTCCTCAGGTGATTGACAGTTCATATCTACCCAGGAACGGCGAGGACAGACATTGTTAACTTAAATGCTAGAGAGTTAGGGAAAACCAACATCGGCAGCGATGTCTCAATGAATCATCGGCAGCGATGTCTCAACGAATGGAAAGAATGAAAATTAGGATACCAGCAGGAATCGAACCCAAGCATTCTGCGTCGCAATCAGGTATTCTACCACTGAGCCACGCCAGGCCTATAAACTGGTTTGGAAAAACAGCCTACGCAGGCGTAATATCGGTGCAACGTCAATTGTGGTTGTGGTGCTGGCTATCTAATTTTACAAGAAAGCAATAAACACTACATGATACTCCTACGATGTCTACTCCTACGATACAGGCGTCATATCAGATTACCGCCTGTAGTTCCAGTGTTGGCTCCGCTTTTATAGTAGTCTATTAAACATTACGTTTGTATTCCTATGATTCAGCAAGCTATATTGAAGCATTGCTCCACCCCGGAGGAATACATTAACGAAAGTTACATATGATATCCACATCACCGTACCGTATAGTGCACTTAGTCCGCCAGAACGATGCAGTGTCCTCTTCATTTCTTACGAGGCTGGGCGATGGCCTCATGCTGACCGAGGATGATACCACATTGATTGACAGCCGCTTTGTAGACTAGGGTACGTAGGCCACATACCCCCAGGTAGTCTACGAATACGACAAACACCTTCCACTGATGTTGGTCTACGTAGCACTATGCAGGCCTACCAGCCTCGACGGCCTATCCCTCACCAACGCGAAGGGTGGCTTCAGGTTCCGACATGTCGCCGGCTCTGTCGACAGACAATTTGTCGACGAAATGACTGAGGCATCCACGAATTCCAACAGCTCTACGATACCACATACTTCACTACACATGGACCACCCTATTGCAAAACCCAGCGCCACTGGGTACCAGCGTCCAGTGCCATGCCTGATTATGGGCCCAGCGTCGCGCTGGATACTGGGCCGCTGGAGCGGCGTTTTACTGGGAGGCGCTGGGTACTCAAGTGCAAAACGGCTCTAGAGCGTAAAAACGGCGGTGCTTACGTGCCCTACATAAATATATTACTAAAGAAAGTAATATAGAAAGCATTAGTGGAATAAAAAAAAACCGTACGAAAAAAAAAAAAAAAAAAACTCCACCACCAGGATTCGAACTCGCCACCTCTCAATCCCCAAGCGAGTACTCTACCACTGCGCCACGCTGAAGCACGTCAACATCGCTGTAAAAGGGCTAGTCAACACAGTAAGTTTCGTTTCATATTTCCGTGTCGCGTAACAAGGAAGACGCGATCTTCCTTTCCAAATCACGCTTGCTTCTTCATTAGACACAAACAAAGGGTGGCCGGAAACAAATGAAATGCCCAAAATGGGAAGAGCGCTAGGTTTCTTTAAGAATTCCCGTTTTAACTCCGAAAAATATCAAATGGATCGAGGGCCAGCGTACAGTTTGACGGCTGTTACTGACGATTTTTAACAGCCGTTTCTCGCCCTTGCTAATGATGAACATGCACAGAAGCTTTATGATGACTCGTTCGATAAACACGCGCCTGCATGAATTCATACTGAGTATTTCTCGCGCGAGCGACGATATCACTGCGGGCGGGCGTGTCTGTATTCTGACTTGCAGTTCTGTCGATAACTACAACTATAAAACCGCTACGCAAAAACAAATACAATTAGTTGAAAAAAGATGCCAGTGTGTTAGTTCACTAACGCGTACCAGCTGACACGTATGTGTTCTGACGTATGAGTCAGAGAAGTACCGGCGAGTGCGGCCGGCTGCTCTCGGTGAGCCTGCGTTCGTTGCTGAAAGCGCGTCGCATCGATGGTCATCGCTCCTTGTGCGGACACCGTACACAAGAAAAAATGGTTAATTTAGGTTAACGGATGTCCAGACTATACTTTACAGTAAATCTTACACGTTGGAATTGCGTGTACTTAAACGAAGAAGCGCCGGTGGCATGTAGACGGACTCGGCCGGTACGCTAGGCCTAACACTCACTGGGAGCCGCACTGGGTCGGACCGATCTCGGCGCAAGTTAGTTGCGATGGTTGAAGTTTCTGCATTTTAGCCTCGAAACCTTTTTAACTGTTACTGTATTGTTACTTACTGTTACTGTATTGCTGAAGTAAGTGGAAGTGCGAGAATTGCCCGAGATGCGTTTCCGGTGTGGCGATATCGAACGACGGCTGTTTTTCTGGCCTCCGTTCGGAGGGGTCGCGAAGCCAGAGCTCATTTACTTCTTGCCAACTGCACGGCGATGTAACAATTTGCTCTGTTTGTTGAGACCAATGCCTCCAGACTTATAAACATTAAAATATGAAGTCATTACCACAACACATCACGAATGCAAAACTGATATATATGAGCGGCATGCACGAAATGTGTTCACTGCTGCTACGTGCTCCGCAAAAATTAACGACTTCATTGGCACTACATGAATAAAAAAAAAGCGTGGTAGAAAGCAATATTATTAGTGTTGGCTGCTTTGGGTTATTAACATATTTTGCTCCACATTCGACAGGGAAACAATAAAAGTGACCGTGATTTCACATATATCATATCACGTATATTATGAAAATAGTGCGCATCTCCTCGTCTTGCTCTGCAAAGCTAGAATTTGTGACACATGTTTGGGACCCGTTAGGATAGCATCTATCGGTACCGTCGAATCAGACATTCGATATTCAACGATACCAAAGCATTACCAAAGCGCTCGGCACTGGCAACGATACCAAAAGCGCTCGGCACTGGCAGAACAGTGCGGGCTCCAGTATGTGCCAGCGCACGCCAGTGAGAATTCCAGCGCCTCCAGCGCTTCCCAGTGAGCGCCAGCGTCACAGCGGCAAAGCCAGTGGCTCTACCAGTGCGACTCAGCTCTCTCCCAGTGCTTTCACCGACGTCCCAGTGAATTCGAGCGTATACCAGTGTTCCCAGTGCGGTCCAGCGCCAAAAAACGTACTGGTATCACGCTGGGGGTACTGGAAGGGCGCTGGTTTTTGCAATAGGGCACTCGTCACCACGATAACGACCGGAAGCTATAACAAGTCATGACCAGCTGCTGGTGCTCACTGATCACGGTGATGATGCCCTTGTTCAAGAACTGTCAAGAACTTCTTGCACACACGCACACGGGTTCGTAAAACGTGCGTGCGTTCTCGGGACACGTATAAGCACTACATATCAGCTTACCGCTTCTGGTGTTGGTAATACCGACGTTGCCATTGGCAGCGTTACCCAACCGTAAACAACTGGTTATATAACACATATGCGGCTCTTCAACATATATAAGTGTGCGTATAAAGTTTATACAAATCTTTAGCGTCATTTTGTAACGTGTAGCTCAGTAAAAAAAAGTTACGCCAAAGTCACTAGCCCCGCATGCTTCGCATAACATCGACTCCCATGGTACGTGGGATCTGCCGAATTTTTATCTATTCATTGTATAGCAGGTCCAAGACTCCAATGGGATGATTGTTATATCGTCTTAACCAAACCCTGGTTTTCTCGTTAAACGCGGATTTATATTTATATTTCTTCACTCAAAGCAACTTGCGGCGCCCCACGTGGCAAGAAAGTGAACATGCATGGGATGCCCATCACGTGGCCGTTTACTGGTGTACGCTGTTAATTGTCTCTATACTAGCGAATAAAACGCAGTTATTTTTTCATTATGATATTTTTCAATTTGACATGTGCATACAAGCCTATATTTGTACAGTCAATCAAAAAGTTTACGGACCGCGCCAGTGCGTCTTCCAAGAGCATCTTCTTGACATTTCCGCTATGTAAGCGGCAATTGACAGTAGCGCTACGCCGAAGACGCATCCATCTTTTATTCAACGACCTGGCTATTTTGTCACTGGGCACGAACGTTTTGCCCCGTTCACTTTTTAACGCGACGCACTCTTTGGCAGCCGTGGCTATGTGCTTGTGTTTCTAGAGCAGTCTAGCAGTATAACTGGTTATCAGTCGCAATATTTCTCACGATGTGACACATGTCCAACGGCGCACCCTTCCAAGCACGCCGTAGTAGATTTGATTGTGCTATCGAAGTAGAAGTGTGACACTCGTTCCGCAGATAAGCGCTTTGCGTGAGCACAACGAAGTAAAGATGTGCAGCGCGGCAGTCGAAAATTGGCATACGATTGAATGAAAATAGAACCCGTTTTCCGGCCAGGAAAAAAGAAACCACCAGGCCTGTGCGAAACACGCAGCACAGTTGCAGCGAAAGCTGGAAGAGCGGCCTTTCTAGAGCCCGCTGTAAACTTTTTTGGAGCACCTATTACTCGAACACTGGCAAGGTACCCACTACGCCGTAAATCGTGGTGATTTTTGTGAATTAGTGAAGCGCCCACTGTGCCATTATTCATCATTCTGCGGAGAAGCGAGCTAGCCGCCACACAGCTGTAAGGCATTGTGTGCACTTTATGGATTCTGTGGCTGATGACGGACAAGAATTATGGACGAGCCCTTTCTAACGCTTGACAGCCTTCAAACCACCCGCTCGTTACGCGACTCGCATTGTGTGACGCCTCCTTGCTATATTACTCTTCTACCGCGCTTTAGTACATTTAATGAGATTGCTTGTCAGGCATGGCGCCTCTATATGGTCTCCTTGGGAGGCAGTTTCGTGAACCGGCGTGGCTCGATGGTAAGAAAGACGACTGTCACGCATAGGGCCCTGGTTCAAATTCCATTCGATTCTCGAGATTTATTTTTCACAATTCGCGTGATAGAGCTTACAAACACTAGTTGCGGCTGCGGCTACCAACTACTTTACATAATCGGCTGCTGTTGTGATGCATAACAGCTTTTGCTGTACAAAACAAATGACGCGCTCACCCAGGTAACTTCCTCACTGTCACAAATGTCTGCAGTTCACGCTCGCGCGCCCCTTCGTCGAAAGAAAGGCGCCGCAGTGGCGGGAGTGAAGCTTCCCACAAATGACTCTGCAGGAAAGGCGCCTCCGCTGCTTTTCCATACCTGCAGGGAAAGACGCGTGTGGGGGAGTGCATCTCCGATGGGAATGCGTGCACCTAAACAGAATTTGGCTGCTCCGGGAGTCGGTGTCGCGAGTATCGCGTTAGCGTCGAGTGCGGAGTCTTCCGCGTAACTAGTCGAGTCGGCCGCAACACCAGGCACCCTCGTCGTCTACCGCAGCTGCGAGACCATCAGCGTAACCTCGTCACCTCCATTAGCAATGACTGGAATCATGCATACGACACTTCTTATTGCAATTTTTATCACTAATTTTATTATCATTACCAGCTTTAAAGTACCACTGTACTAGTGTGAGCTTGGTCGTATAGAAGGTCCGAAGCGGGAGCAACAATGTTTTTCTGTTTTGGATCTCTCATAGTCTTCAACGTGTTGAGTTATCTTATTAACGTACCGCGTCGTATCGTTTTGTACCTGTATTTATTCATTCAGTGCATAGTTTCTTGTGTCGTTCTTTCTTTCATCGCGCGTTTTTGTTTCCTCTTAGTTCACAGTGTATCTCATGCTGTGGTCCTTGTTCTCATTAAATGCTTGTTTCTTCCTCATCAAATGTCCGTGTCTGCTCAATGAGTCCAACAATACGTGCAGTCGTGCACGGGTCGACTAGCCATTATTAATTCGAATTACACCACTTCCAGGCCTTTCAGGTCTCGCAGGCTTCGGGGTAAATTCGAAGCCTACGAGTATGCGGCAACGCCATTGGTGGAGCAGCGGGGCCTCACTGAAATGTCTGACAATCACACAGAGCTGGCGTGAACCAAAGAGATAAGAACTCACAGGGTGTCTATGGATTCGCCTAAGGCTAGTGGAAGGCGAAAGCGATCTTCTGCTTCCATCAATAAAGTGTTTTGATGCCCGGGTTTACCGAGACTTCCCTGACGTATTTCCTTCACAAAAATTTGTCAGTGAAATAAAGATGA
This sequence comes from Rhipicephalus sanguineus, assembly GCF_013339695.2. Taxonomy (NCBI): domain Eukaryota; kingdom Metazoa; phylum Arthropoda; class Arachnida; order Ixodida; family Ixodidae; genus Rhipicephalus; species Rhipicephalus sanguineus. The sequence goes on from NC_051183.1 coordinate 109,678,451, forward strand.
CAAAGAAGCATTTAGACGAAAAATTTACACTATCTCCCGCTAAAGGAAACCATGTGTGAATGCGAAGCAGCGGGGAGATGGCTCGCTTGAGCGGGAGATGGTGTAATTTTTTAGGGGCCGGCTCGGAGGTTCTTAAGCTGGGGCGAAGTCCCGCGCCGTAAGCCGCATCCATCCATTCAAAGTGTAGTGGAACGCGAAGAGAAACGCTACGCGCGTCGTGCCTTCTCTCTAGCCTGGCCGTTAATTCTCACAGGGCGAGCGGAGCACGCGGTTGACAGGCGCGGAGAGGCGGGGAGCATAGGAGAGGTGAGAGAGGGGAAGGAGACCGCATGCGCTTGCCCTCACCGCGGCGTTGCGAGGAGAGAATGAGGCGCTCGAGAGGGGGGGGAGCGTAGGAGAGTAGAGGAGAGAGAGTAGGAGCACGCGCAGTGGAGCGCGGACGCCACTGCCGGACACAGCCCCGAGCAAAAGCTGCTTCGCATCTAAAGGATTCCTCGATGTGGATGACCTGATAATCGAAACCACGACCTCTCGGTCCAAAACGATAGGTCGATTGCGCTACAAACGGTCACGCATGATGCTTCACAAACGCACTCCATATCTCTCACACCATTTTCCTTTCACAGTGACCTTGGCTCGCTCGGGGTGGTGTCACCATTTGGGACCAGTAAAGTGAAGTGCTGCATCATTACACTAAAGAGCGCCGACAGGAAGCGTTTCGTTAGTTTCAGCGATAACCCTTTCGCATCAGAGAGACTAGGTAGTGGGAAGCGGGACGCCTTCCGGTGTTGACGGCTCAAGCTACCAACTCTGGCTCTTCCGTTGCTGAAGCGCTGTGTGACATATGCATGACCAAAGCCGTACGTTACCATATAAAGGGGAGCGCACAGCTTGGTGTTCTTCACCTCAAATGATGACGCTTTGAATGAGTACAAGTGTTATTTGCTTTTAGATGCCACATTTGCGTTGGGTTCAGCATATCTCTGTCCAGGTGTATGTTAACTACCTCAGCTACCGCAGTGGTTGAATTATGATCTTTGGCTTAAGCTTCGGGATGGAGATCTGGCACTAGGCATCAACGTGGGTGCGTCCACGCCTTACGGTAATATAGCTGCCAAACACTAGTAGGCTTTGCGCAAGCTCTCATATATGAATGCACTATAAAGCAGCCTCGATTATTCTACTTCCCTGCAGTCGCTATCACTCACCCACTTAAGTACCAATGGGCAGGTCCATATGATTTGGAGTTCATTTCACCACACTTCAATTCAGCCTTGCTCACTCGCACACATCACTACTATTCTACTCAGTGACAGTGAAGTAGTTTACTCAGCATATTCAAATTTAGACAGGCCCTATTGGCATACGGGTTTCAAACTACGCAGGACTTGTGGCGAAATGGCCATATTAACCAACCTAAAGCGTCATAAACCACTTACACTCGTGCAGGTAGATCACAAAAGCCAAGTTTTCATGAAGACTGCGGTTTTAGCATAAATCATACACGATTGTTTCTGATTTCCTGAACGTGAAACGACATGGCGTAAAACCACAAAGAAAAACACAAAGAAAACGAAAGGCAGAAAGTAAAAAAATGAAGAAAAAGAGAGAGAGTGAAATAAAAAAAGGGAAATATACAGAGAACGAGAGAAAGATATATAAAGCAGAGGGGACAAATACAGAGATAGAGAGATAGAAATGGAAGATAGAGAAAGAACAATAAAAAGAGGGAGAAAGAGAAATAAAAAGATGCATAGAGAGAGAAAAAAGTAGGAATATAAAGGTAAGGAGGAGCGGAACGTTACTAGCTCCGCTGCTGCGTGTGCATTCGCATCACTGGTGTAGAACTACACTAGTTTTAAAATGTTACGTACGTCACCACACAGCAAGCGTTGCTACAGTGCTTTTCATTGCATAGAATTGAGAGTCGTTCCACCAGTTGTGACCATCGATGCACGGCAGGACCAGAAAAAAAGAATACTGGTCTAATAATGGAGGTAGGGGAATGCTTGGTAAGCACAAGGTCGAGAATGAAAGATACCTCTTACAGAAAGTGAGTCTGGGTGGATCCCACTTTTTATGAAATACTGGCTGACCCGCGGTGTCCGTAAACAAGGATTCCTAAATTGCAATGCAGGTACACTGGCGGCCCCCCAGTGAATTATTCTTTTCATTATTCGTCGTCATCATCATCATTATCATTTTCCCGCCTATTTTAGTTTACTGCAACATAAAGACATCACCCAATGAATGATTCATCTCATTGGGAGGCGGCGCAATGAAGGAAATAAACGCAGAGAAACATTGAACAAAGTTGAAATGTTTGTTAATCTTTCAGTCGCTTCGGCTGCGGTACTAAAACGGTCAAGGCGTGCTTGTGTCCGTTGAGCGCGTGACCGAGGCACTTAGAGTACGCTGGTGAAAAGCAAGCCTCATTCCTGCTTAGCAATTTTTGCGCATTATGAATAAGACACGATTACAGGTACTCGCGGGAGTGTTAGTTTCTCTCCCTCACCACTACGCTCGTCTTAGCCAAGTCAGCGTCATGCTTCCAATAATCCACTGTCTTCGCGACACATCCTTGCGCACAGTGATAGCCAGCTGTCCTGCTTCAGTTTGGTTGTTTGACAGTATTTTTGTGACAATATAATGCATAATCTCAATAAAGTGCTCAATCTCGCTGTACGACAAAAATCTTCACCAAACGCGCAACACATAAGACATAAGACGTAAGAAAAAGACATAGACACATAAGAAAATGTAATATAGACACATAAGAAAAAGAACGACCTCAGCTCGACAGATCAAAAGTAGTTGAGATACCCTATGTTCATGCAGTTTCGCATCGAATAAAAAAGCCGCTGGGAGAGCAGATGTGAGCGTGGTGTTTTTAGCGCCGAACAAACTTTCATCTTTCTGCAAACGCGTCAACGGAAATCCCTCCGACTTCAAGTCCTGCGGGAAGAAAACGCTCCGCCCTATGTACAGTGCAAAAACGAGATCGTGTATTAGCTTCCCACGACGTGTGGCAGATCGTACATCGGCCAGTCGGGACGATGTCCAATGATCGCCTGCGTGAGCACGTGAATAACGTCAAGATCAAGCACGGTAGCAATTTAGCTGTGCATTGCGCAGACTGTGGGTGCACTCTGCTGCTGAAAAAAAAAGCCAAAGTGTTGTGCCGATACAAGGACGTCTGGCACGTGAAATATTTGAAACGTACACCATGATGTGCAAAGGCGCGGATTGTGTCAGTGCCCTTGCCCTCCCCCTTACAGAAAAGGAATTCCGATATCTCAGGCAGTAATCAGAACCATCTCGGCATAATGTCTTCGTCACACCCATGCGCATTACTCTTCTTCCCACGCAGCACGCCGGCACTGGACCGATCTCGGCCCAAGGTTGGCAAACATTGGCAGAAATATTGGTCCTACGTTGGCTTTTGGGGGTTTGCTACACCTAAGTGTGCATTGGTCCAATATTGGAAGCCAATGATGACCCAATGTTTCCAAAGATGGCTCTAGTCAGCATTGTCCGTCCAATGTATCGCCAATAATGGCAAGGATGGCTGTAGCCAACATTGTCCTTCGTACGTATCGCCAATATTGTGCAAATATTGGCAGCTTCAATATTTTGTTGCCAGCCTTTATCGTTGGCTACATCATCACTCTTTCTTTTCCAGTGTTTAACGCCGGTTCTTGGCAGCCTTTTCGTTGGATAGGTCAATATCTTTACGACATTTTCCACTGAATGTGTAGTTTAACAAGAGGTAGATTTTTGTGCACGTAAATACATACATGTTGCCCACGCTTTTGCTTTTAGGCAAGCAGCAGGGATAATCAGAGTAAAAAAGGTGACAGTACACACAAGTATATTCTGCATGTATACATATGGCAAAGATGCTGCAAGTTTTGAAAATAATTTCGCATTTCACGCTTTCTTCTGCTGACCACTTGCTGGCAAATAACAGCTGCACAGAGCCTAAAATAATTACCTTTAATAACGCTCTTATATTAGAAATCGCGGAAACGGGACCACTCATAAACACACACAGCCTCCCTCTTATCGTTTCTTTGAGTTGTCAGTTCACCGAAGGTTCAAAAGCAAGTGAGTGGAAAGCGAAGTGTGACACGAAATAAAATAAATGAACATCTACATGTGAACAGACATTCGATACAGCCGAAATCCATAACCACCTTGAACTACCAGTAAGTTCATCGCCTATTTTTCAATTAAAAGGTGACTGCGGCAAGAGCTTGAAAGACGGCGACCACTTTACAACTAATAAAAATTTGTGTGTTACAAATCCATCATTTCTTTGCGCGAAACGAACGGCGAAGGGCATTGAGAAATGAATGTTTAGCTGGCGCGCGACAACGCGAGAAAAGAGCAAAATAATACACGCAAATGCTGACAACATCGCTAAGGGCGAGGACTTATCTAACCTACATCGACGCGCACAACAAAGCCCACCACATGGGTATTCACAAACTAATAATTCTAAAGCAAATACGCGGTAATGTAGACATAATAAACTCAGCACATCTTTCACGTACGGAAAACACGAAAAGTAACATGCGACGAAGGAAAGAAACGACTTACTGAACGCGATACGAACACAAAATTCTGGCGGAAAGCTTACGAGTTGTCATAACACATGGGCCCTCATCTTCGGATCGCTCTTCAAAAGTCAAAACAAGTAGGTCCGATGAAGAACACGACAGATGCCTTCTCACTGTGGCATCGCCGTAGAATCTCGGTATCCGTAGAATCGCGGCATCTTGTCTAGGTATCCGACTCCGTTTTTTCCCGATGACTCTTGACTCAATAGTGAGGGGCGCGTGCCCGCCGATGCCTGGAGCCCGAACGAGGGAAACTAACCGCCACTGACTGACGAAGAATAACCAAGGTCAATCTAAATAGGTCGTGAAAGTCGGAACGAAAAGTGGTCGTAAACCTATTGCGACAAACATCAACACCCGCGTGATGATTAAAGCGCTACTAGGTGAGGGGGGACAAATAATGAAAACAAAAAAGTAATTAAACGTTTATTTTCATTAGTTTTAATTTTATTTGTCACGAATTAAATTAGTAGATTACTTTAATCAAACTTTAGTCTTGGGTATGTGGTTGAGTGGCCAATTTTTTTCGTTTATTTTCAGAAACAGCGGGCACATGCAGGCAGTCTGGTAACATGGGCCAACGGTTTTGCGCATTTTCAGATGCAAATGGCGTCGCTCGTTTTCGCGCAATAGGTTTGTGCCTGTCGTCCTTAGGTGATTTCCTCGCATAAGCGTTGTTTTCTAGTCGTGGTACTTGGCAGAAGGTAATATAGCCCATCGCAGCCATCGGGAACCGTTTCAGTGACTGTGTTTTGCCAGCGCACGGCCGGCGTACTGTCGCCCTTCGGGACGTCGAGTCCGCCACGCTACGCGAAGAAACGCTGCGCTGTCTACGGATGCAAGAGAAACACTTTAACGCCAGGCAAATCTGTCTTTTTCGTCTTCCCGTTATCTTGCAGGCTTCCATTATGGAGCCGTCATATTGATAAGAAAAAGAACATGCAGCTATAAATAAAAAGTAAGAAGTGGCGCCCTGTCAAAAAATTTAATAATTTCGCGCCCATCGCGTTAAAACGTGACGTCATTTCCTCTACCGGTTGCGACGTCATCTTTTTCTTTTTTTTAATTCTGTTTGTCCCCTCCTCACATAGATGGCGACTGTTGCAACAACTAGCCACCGGCTTGACACGTGGGCTTCTACGGAAGTTACGCTACCAGTTTACATATACCTTGGAATAACCGCCGGCCAGAAGGGGCCGAAACGCGTACGCATCTTCCGAGGTGCCGCCGTACGATTAACTCAGGCGTGGTAATGTTTCAGTGACGTGCGCACGCGCTTCAGCACAGAACATGGGTATTTATTTATGCCTCTCTCCGGTAAGAAGGCCTATCTTTTAAGTAGAAGTGGACGCTGGCAAATGTGTGCGAGAGGAAAACTACACCAGATGTAATTCGATTGTTAAAATGTTATTTACGTCACCATAGAGAGAACGTTCCGGTAATGCTTTTCAACTCGTATCATTGCGAGTCGATCCACCGGTTCTGTCGATCGGTGCATGGCAGGAACAAAAAAATATCCTTGTCGTATGATGAAGCTAGGGCAATCCTCGCAAAGCACAGCGCTGTGGGTCAGAGAGGCTTTTTATAGAAAGTAAGCCTCGCCGACCCCACGTACAGTAAAATAATGACTGACCCGCGTGGTCCGTGAAGGATGCTTCCCCAGCAGTACTGCATGCCCACTGGAGGCCCGGAACTGGCTAATTGCATCATCATCATCATCATCATCATCATCATTTTCAGCCAATTTATGTCCACTGCAAGACGAAGACCTCTCCACGTGGTCTCCAGTCTGCCCCGTCCTGTCCGAGCTGATTACATTCTATCTCTACTATATGCCTATTAATTTCGTCACTTCATCTAAATCTATGCCTTCCTTGACTGCATTTACCATCCCTTGACAGCCATTGTGTTGCTGTTACAGCCTATACGTTCCTCCTACGCATTACGTAGCCAGCTAAGGTTCATCTCTTTCGCTTCATGTCAACTAGGATATCCCCTACCCCTGTTTGTGCCTTGACCCATTCTGCCGTCCTCTGAATGTGCTGAAGCAAGGTGTGGGAGCGGGCAAGTTGGTATGGCAACTAGCCCGCTTTTCTTCCTTTGTCCTATGTGCTCGTTTTGCGCTAACCTTTTAGCATTAGCTCTGAATGTGACTCCCATAATTTTTCGTTCCATTGCACGGTGAGCGATCCTCAACTTTGCACCAAATGCATTGTTGTCCTCAATGTCTCAGCCCAAGTTTGAAATGACGGTATGCAGTGAGTGCATATTTTTGATTCATTTACAGCGGCCCATTTCCTGTCACTATTTAGGAGTGCCTTCCGGATGCGCTCCTGCCCGTCCATAGACTTAGGTGAATATTCTTTTCGTAATTGGGCTCCTTTGTCAGTAATTTGTGTGTATGTGAGTTTGTGTGTTTGAGACATTTGTTTCATTGATTTGAGCAGCAGGTGTCTGTAAATCCCCGTTATCCTACAAGTAAATGATATTGTTCCAAGCAGCAGTACAAAAACCAGAAACGGCGTCATTTTACACGAATTCGGTAACGTGACACGATAAAAACCTGCTGAAGAATTTCTTGATAGTCGGAGATTAGTTCGACAACGAAATTTTTCTTCCTTACGGCCTAGATTCCCTCCTTGATATCTCTTATGATCACGAAAATGAGGAGCGTTGGAAATGCAATTTTCCACCAAGAACTCCCTGCTTCGTAACGCTCAGATATTGCATGTCCGTAAAGTCCAATGGATCTTTCCCTAAACCGCTATGCAGCACTAGCCCCTGGCGGGCGCCCCAGGCACTGTGGGAAAAAAAGAGCTTGCTGCCTAGGTTGAACGTTCTGCCTACTATCTGCTCGCGGGATTTTGTGCGTGTGCTAGATTATTGTGTCGCGTAATCACTGGATGCTTGTCCTTATGACACATTTCCAAAAGACCAGGAAGCGTACTTATGTGCTGTGTTCCAGGTGGCGATAACAACACGATGATGTATGCACGGATTTTGAACCGCCACAGTGGAGCAGTGGTTATGGTGCTCGACTGCTGACCCGAAGGTCACAGGATCCAGTCCCAGCCGCGGTGGTAGCACTTTCGATGGAGGCGGAAGTGCTTGAGGCCCGTGTACTTTATTTAAGTGCATGTTAAAGAATCCCAGGTGGCGAATTTTCCGGAGCCCTCCACTACGGCGTATCTCATAATCATATCGTCGTTTTGGGACGTTAAACTCCATCTGGTATTATTAATATTGCACGGATATTCATTCTAAAAAGACAGGGCGTGCAAACACGGACGCAAGAAAGAATTCAGGACACTACAAACGCGTTTGTGATGTCCTGACTTCTTTCTTGTGTCCGTGTTTGCACGCCCTGTCTTTTTAGAATGAACACTTACCAACTAGCTCAACTCTCGGTTATTCTAAGCACGGGCATTGTTCCATGGTGTGCATAAACATGACAAGATGATGAGGAAAGCGAATATTGGTGCAGCGGATAAACCGACAAGGACGAGGAGGATAGTTTACACTTTGGAAACACTCGGCGCAAAGGAACATGTCCACTTTGAAAATCCTGTAGCCTACAATGACATTTTTGGTGCTGCCATGCTGCCTGTCTTTGCGGGCAGTAACACTGGCCTCGCGGAATGACGACGGAGAAACTGCAAAGCGCTTTATCCAAGCACATGTAGCTAGCCTTTGAAACGGAGCAGTCGTGGGTCTTGCCGATATATCACAGCTGCAAAATAATTATGAAATGTTTGGCGAAATAAATGAAAAAGTTTCGCTCAGCCATACATTGTAGTCGGAGATAACTCTACATGACACTGCATATTTTAAATTCATACAATGAAAAAAGTATAGCGAAATTCTAACAGTTGAAGTTTAGAGAAAACATTGGCTATCAAAAACACGCACACTGTCGAAATCAGCCAATGAAGCTTAAGAAAAAAGAAAGCCTATCAGAAACACGCACACTACATAGCTGCCCGCCGCGCTGGCGTAGCACTTATGGTGCTCGGCTTCTGACGCAAATGTCGCGTGTTCGATCCCAGCCGCGGTGGTCGCATTTTGACGGAGACGAAATGCCAGAGGCCCGTGTTTTGTGCGATGTCAATCCTAGTTAAAGAACACCAGATGGTCGAATTTTCCGGAGCCCTCCACTACGGCGTCCCTCATAATCATATCGTGGTGTTGGAACTCTAAACTCAAGGTATTATTATTAATAATATTATTAAACTACAGTGCTTTATCGTTGGGAGGATCCTGCGTGCGTTGTACATTCCGTTGTAAGCAGCGATTAGTAGGAATTACAAGCATGCTCTACACGAATACGTTGCAAGCAAGCTGTTTTCAGCAGCTACGGGCTCAATCAACTCAATGACTGGATTGAGTGGGCTCAATGAGTGGGCTGTTTGCGTAAACATGAGCGTAAACTGTTTGCGAAGTGATTATTTACATTGTTGCTGCTAACTTCAGCTGCGCCCCATGACATGCCTTGCGAGTACCTAGGGCGACAAGCGCGATATAGGAACGATTGATAACAGCATGATGGCACCTTTAGAATGCGTGTGAAGCGGCGAACCATGTGTGTTACGACACGCTCGAGCTCGCGGCTAAAGCAGACGAAGGAGTTCGGCGCTTTTTTTTTAACACGAAAGTGTTTCATGCCGGGGTCCACCAAGATTTTCATGACGTATTTCCGTCCCGGAAATACGTCAGCAAAATGAACGCCATTAAATGGCAAAGACAAACCGATTAGACGAAAGTTCCATTGACAGGAGTCGAACCCATGACCTCTCGGTCCGCGACGACGGATGGCGGGCGCTTAGCCCACTGCGCTACCGCCAAACATATAACGGAGGCTACATGAACGCGCATTTTAACTTTCACGCTTTCCTCTCACAGTGCTCTTTGAGGAATGGATGGATGCTATGATCGTCGCTTTTATACCGCGGTGGTCAAATGTGTGCTACCAGTCTTGAAAAAAAAAGAAAACGCACCGTTACTACAACTACCCCATTCGGTGCGCTTTCAAGGGCCGCATTCCCAAACGATCGCAAAATGCGACAATCGCAAAAGTAGCGCCTTTGATACGCGCTGATTGAATATTGAGCAAAACCGGCTAAGTCAGGGCATCATTTAGTATTTCCGTCGACGTTACAGTGCTCTACGGTGCTCCTGACATGCCTGGAACAAACACACCTTGTCACCGTCGGTTGATGGGGAAGTCTAGCATTTCAGCGACACAGACGGTAGCTTCTAGTATTCAACCCTCGGTTGATATGCGCAGCGTTTTTTACGCTGAAGCTTTCTGCGAGCATTGCCTTGGGGTGTTGTAAGCAAATTATTATTTGCCAGCGTGCGATTTTCGTGGTTTGAACGTACCAGGAACATGAAACCATGCGTTATTCGCGTGGCTTATCCCGCACCGGCAACATGTTGAGATGTTGAGACGCTGTCGCTGCGGTGGCACACTACAGCTGAACTCTCCTAGTGCGCCGTGTTAAACTCTCGACGAAAATATATTTCGCACAAAGTTACATTCTTTATACATGCTGTGCATTAAAGAATTTCACAAAAAGACATTGAAAGCACTTTCAACACGTCCTATATATCAAGTAGCTAAAGCCAAGCCTGGCCACTGCGTATAGAAGCCAGCATGCGCTCGAAAACGCCGCACTCGGGTCGCTCTGCTCTCGCACGGTACGCTCACTCCTGTGTTCTCAGATATTCGCGACACCAACGACCAGTGCAACAATGATGTCACAGGCAAGTGTTGCTTCAGTTGTTGAACGCATCAGATTCTACGTCACAAAACGCGATACTATCGCATTTTGCGATCGTTTGAGAATACGGGCCCAATAGAAGTGTAGTTTTGTCAACGCTTTAAAGCATCGCGAGGTGTTGGTTTTAGCCCAAGCCTCGCTCATAGCACCCATCCATATCGAAATATAGCTCTCCGACGTTCGCCTGTCTGTCGCACTGGGTTGCCCACTCACCCTGTGATAATTAACAGCCAGGCTAGAGGGAAGACACGACGCACGTAGCGTTTCTCTACGCGTTTCACGACGCTTTGAAGGAGTGATATCGAAGTATCGGTGTTTACGTGCTTGAGGATGCCATAGTTGCGCGGGATTCACGATATGCAGTGTCCACGTATATGTTAACTCCAGCTACCGCAATGCTTAAATCATGATCAAGGGCGTTAATCGTCGGTACGGAGATGTGCGACTCGGCGTAAACTTGAGGGCGTCCACATCAACCGGTGCTACATCTGCCAAACAACAGTAGTCATTCTACAAGCTCTCATATGCCAATGCACTTTAAGCAATAGACTACTTCTGTGACGAAACATTTCACTTTCGTTTTATACCGTTTCCTATAACAGAGAGATCAGCCATGCTTTTTTCCTGAGATGCACAGCGCTGGCGCAAGTCGGCGCGCGAGACTATTTACAGCGAAAGCTGTTATGCGATCACTACAAGGGCCGTTTCTGGCGCCGTAGTTGTCCGCCGCCGCCGCCGCCACTGGCGTACGTAACTACTATCGCTCGAAATAAGAAAAAAAAACGAAACAAGAAAAAAATAGCCGGGATGGAGCGAGGTTCGAACATGGGTCCTCTGCGTGGGAGCCCACTATTCTACCTCAGAGCCATATCGGCGCTTGCAACTGCCTTCAAAAATACCCTATACAGGGTTCATGTCGGGAAGGAACCACATTTTCATATGTAATGTAGCGTGGTACAAGGGTAAAATAACAACCAAGCGTCACACAACGCGAATTGCGCAACGAGTGGATTGTTGAATGCTTCCAACCCATTACAAAGGGCTCTGCCATAATTGTTCATCCTCATCAGCCACAACATCAGCAAAGTGCACATAATGCCTTACAGATATTTAGCAGGTACCGCGGTAGTCCACAGAATCACGAAATATTTCATAGTGGTTGCTTCCCTACTTGACCAAAATTATAATGATTTATTGCGGAATTGTTGCCTCGCAAGTGCACTTTTATTGGTTGCCATGGAAGTCCATAAGGCTCCCATGATCCATTTCCTCGGGGTCTCAATAAAGTTAATTCCCTCTCTCTATCTCTTTCTCACGTTAGCGTATGTTATAAAGCGTGGTGGGAGAGTGAAATAACGACGGGGCGTCACACAATGCGAATTACGTAGCCGGTTGGTCCTTTAAAACTTCCAACCCATTACGAAGGGCTCAGCCTGAAATATTTATCGTCATCAACCGTCGCATCAACAAAGCGCACATAATGCCTTATATATGGTACTTCGCTTCTCCGTAGAATGACGAATAATGTCGTGGTGGGTGCTTCGCAACTTCACAAAAATTATAGGTTGTGGCGTAGTTGGTACGTTGCCAGTGTACTTGTATTAGTAGCCACAAGACTGTTTATAACGGGCTCTAGAAACGCCGTTCTTCGAGCTTTCGCTGTGACTGTGCTGCGCTTTCCTCACAGGCCTGGCGTTTTTTGGAAAGGTCTATTGAATAATCCATACATAAAAAGTCTCTCGGTTGAAATAAAGCCCCTGAAACTTCGTAAAGTAGCGACACTCTCCTCCTCCGCTCTCGTTCCTCCTCGGTCTCCTCTCCTTCGCACTCTCTTTTCCAACGTGGCGCAACCTCCTTTGCTCCTGCGTAGCAGACGGCCTTTCGCGGAGATAGCGCTTGCTTGCCAGGCCGCGCGATGTAAGCATTCGCACCAGCCGTCCAGCTGTTAATATTTTTTAAAATTATTTTTTGCTTAGGAGATGTTAGCGCTTTTATATACCACAGGCTACTCCTTTTCGCAAATAGAATTCGCGAAAATCACAGCAATGAAAACAAATTGCATAAAAGAACAGCAAGATAGATTTCGCGTATCTTCTTCTAGAGCACAAAATTTCTCTCCGGTGGCTTATGCACATTTATCAACTGCACCTTTTACTATCTGATAACTTATTCTGAAATTTTCTAAACGAGCGTAACGGTGGCCCATGACATCTCTGTGTAGTGCCGCATAGGGTATACAATATCTGCAGAGAGCATGTGCTTGCCTTTCGTTGGTAAAATTAGTAGTTTTTTTATTATTAAGGTAGTTTTTTCATTAGCAAGTTTCAACTCGCGAGACGCACTGCAGTCCCTGAAGCCACCGCGCGCGCAAGATCAACTAGTCCTGGACATGAGGCGCTGAGGCAAATCGCAGGGTCCCTTATGCCTTCACCTAAACGACCGTCTAATTGATGAAGAACAAGAAGGCATATTCTTGTTCTTCATCATTTGACGTATTGATCCTCCTCCGCACCCCTCCGAAAGCTTTCTGCACCTCACCTGGTTTTGCATTGCTTCTGTGATCGGCCCACCGATCACGGAGGCAATGCAAAGCGACTATATTATCTGATGTCATCGAGTCACCTCACGTTATTGACGTCATGATGATCTCATAGTGACGTCACCAGTTCTTGGCGATCTGTGACATCACGATGACGTCATGTGGTGAAGTTTTCGCGGGATGATATTTTGGATCACTCGTGTTGACGCCGCCGACGATCAGTTTTAGCGTTCGATGAGGCATCTAAAGCTTTCGCAATAATATCGCGCCAGTAGGCGTACATCAATTACCGCTGATATATTTGGACGGCGTTGGTTGTTTCGTTAAGTGATTAAACGCACAAACCGTATTGCGCAAGTGTGCTTTGTAGATGTATCTGACATACGAAGTATATCGCTGAATGAACGAGAAAGCGAATATAAAAAATTATACCACATCCCGCTAAAGAAAACCGAAAAGGCGATGCGAAGCCAGAGCACTTGCACGATCGCGTTCCGTTGGCGTTCGTTGGCCATGCTACCGACCTCGCGTCGTGGAACGCGAAGAGGAACACTACGCGCGTCGTGTTCTTCCCACTAGCCTGGCCGTTGTTTCACACAGGGCGAGCGGGGAACGCGATCGACAGGCGCGCGAGAGTGGGGCTGTATAGAAGGGGAGAGAGGGGGGAGGGGACGTGCATGCGCTGGCGCTCATCGCGGCGTTGCGCAGGAAAGAATTTCGGTATGTCGAGCCCGCATTTCAGAGGAGTCAACCGAAGCAAGTGCTGGGCTGAACTCGCGCAGCGCTCTAACACTTGAAGGAGAGGAGACTAGAGGAGGAGAGTAGCGCATGCACCGCGAGAGCAGAAGCGAGAACGCAGGAGAAGCGCAAGCAGGTGCTCGGAGAAAAGTGGAGAGAGTAACGCGCAGCTGTTGGAGAAAGGGAAGGATGAGAGTTGAGCATGCGTAGTGTGAGTGCGGACGCCAAGACTAGAGTGTACTAGAAGCTTTTGAGTAGCGCTAGCGGCTGCCTGGGTGCGGGCGTTTCAGCGTGGAATGATGCGGTGGCGCTGGCGTCGACCAATCTTCCCGGGCGGATGGCTGGCAGGCGTTCCGCGTACGTGTTGGTATACGTCTCCGTCGCGCCTAGTGTGCCGCTCAAAATAATCTCCCTTTCTTTTGTTCCTTGTTATACCTCCTCCTTTTTCATAAATAATAATGCCAATAAATATAATTTGACATTATGATTATTATTAATAATATTGAAGTTGCCACCGACCGCACTGCAGCTCGAAGCAGCGTAGCACACTCTCCAATATAACGAGCGCGTTTTTTTTTCTTTACAGAGTACATTTCTTAGATGGTACACACCGCGGAAGCGCTCCCCCCCCCTCCCCAAAAAACAGGAATATGCTACACACAAAACGAAGAACTCTTGGCCCGTTCCATGTAAAATACCAAAGCTGTAATCGAATAAAGGGCGCGTTGCTTGTGGTTGCGTTCCCACACGACAAAAAAGCTGGCTTCGTTGACACTGTTTGAAGAACAGCAGAGTTTTTCCAAAGCTCACTTTTTGAAATATGGGAATGGATTTATTGTTGTAGGACCCACAAAAATGCAAGCACGTAATACTGCAGAAAAATGTCTTCAATGAAACATAGTAGTGGAAGATTTTTGAATTAAAAAAACGCGACACCAGTGCAAAGCAAAGTCCTAACTCTAATGATAATAATTGATAACATAAAAATGCAAGGTTTGCATATTTATAAAACAATACATTCGCAATTAAAAAAATTGTAAAAAGCATAAAATTATAGAGCCAGGATACAAAAGATAACATAAAACAAAGCAAGCAGAACGACTGAGTTTAGGTTGTCTTTCCGAAATGCATTTCAATAAAAAAAAGATGTTATATGGTTGCAAAACAGTTCGAAGGGACACTAAAGTGCAATGATAAATTGATTTTGATCGATGAATTGGGCTCCGAGAACCCTACGCCTGCTAAACTCAACATCACAGGTTTATTAATACAAAATGATTCAAGGTCAAAATTTTATTTTGAGATTTCCCGTCAGAATTTGCACGTTCTCTCGCTTACAAGCCTCTTCTCGGAAAACATTGTTTTTTTTTCTTGGTGTACCTTCAAAAATTAAGAGTGCAATAAAATATGCACGAAAAATGACATCCTTTTTACGCCACTGTAGCAATTTATAGCCTACTCAATTTTAGGTGCTTCTGTGCGCTTCTTCGTTTCTCATCCCGCGACTTGTTCAAACCCTTGATATTCTCAACTATCTATTAAAACGCTTGATTCTCAGCCGGCACACTGATGCCGCCGCTTTGATTGGGTCCGCGGAGCCGGAGTTTTCAGCGTCAAATATGCAGGCAGGTTGGCCGAGATCGTCGAGACCTAGTCGGAACTGCATCAAGGGCAAGCGTTGGCATTCTCCCTAAGAATTCGGACTTCAACACCATTGATAACATGCACGTAGTCTCTCACAATGACACAATGAAATGTATGTTCGAAATGTAACTCCCACACAACACAATCGGCGACAAGCGGTTTGTCAAGACGATGGAGGTTCCGCTCCCACAGAAGTCGTCGTTCTTCGTCTTTGGGGCATTAAAAAGGGATAACTTGCGACTTTGTTGCACACGTGGATATCCAGTTGTGCAACCTGGCGCGTAACAATGGTTTAAACGCTGTTTTTTGTCATTTCGCGACCAAAACAGAGGTGCTGGCCATGCCGCCGAGCAAACCAAGTGGGAAGATTGGGTGATGGCAGCGCCGCCGCTACTTTCGCCACTAGTTGGGGAAGGGACAAGCAAGGGGAGAGCGCTTCGGTCGCGCCGCTCAAAAGTTCAAGTACACTCTACCAAGGCCAATGCCGCGAGACATACCCCGAGCAAGAGATGTTTCGCTCTTTCCATCTTGAATGAATAAAACGCGCGAAAAAACGAGGACGAACAGAAGAAACAACGCATCTAAACTAGCATGCTACCGTAAAAGTTTGCTTCGCGAGGGAAACGTTTACGGTGGCATGTATACGTGATGTTTCTAAACGATAAACGCGCGCTACGACTCGGTTGGGAACGCACGCTTTGCATAGCTGCCTTCGCATCGCAAGTCCACTGACTGATCGGTCAACGTAAAGGAGCTAGAGAAAGCTATTTCCTCCTAATTAAACGAGCACGCAACAAAAACAAACAGGGAGTAAAAATCCGAATGCGAGATTTCGCACTCAAGCTTTGTTTATTCAAAAGAGTTGCGCCGAATCTCTGAAGTTTCGCAATCACATTGTTGATTGTCAGTCCACGTGCATGATCCTAGCTGTGCACAAACCAATACCGCGAACTCGAACCATTCGGCGCATCACGTCAAGCAGAAAACGAAACTACGTATTGTTGACAAATAAAGAAAAACAAAGACCCCTCAGAAGCAGTATTAAAGCGTGCGTGAGAGATGGCGACGTACTGCAGCGCAATGCCCGCTCTACCATATGGCGTTAGAGCGGGCATCGAACTTCGCCAACCTCGACGCATACTTATAGTATGGGGGACGCGCAACTTACCTCGCTCTACCTTCTGACTGCGTGCAACCAAGTCTTTCGTCGCAACTCGTTGCGCTTTCCGGACGATATCATGAGGAGCTTTTTGCCTTGGCTGGACTTGTTCTGACATCAGAAGCCACAGCAGCCGCCTATGGCAGACAACAACGACATTGGTCTTGTGCGAACAGAATTTCACAGCACCACGCGCACGGAATGACAAGTGCGTATCCATAAAACACAAGCGCTGTGCACCAGCGAGTCCACGCTTCACGATGCGAAGATGGCAGTCGAGAGCGACTGTAAACCAACCAACGCTGCGCACTGTCCCACGTGACGGCAGCTGGCCAATAGCGACGCGGCGTCAGCCTCGAAGAGGGCGGAGGAGCGAGAAAGAGAGGAGGCGCGCTATAAAGCACGTATGTCGCTACTCTACGAAGCTTCAGGGGGGGGGGGGGGTTGGGACAGTGACGGCTGTGGGCGAAGCTCACATCTATGCTGAGGTTGTAACCCACTGTAAGTCAGCTGCGTTTTTCATTACAAACAATGTCGAAATGGAGTTGGCAGACCGTGTCGTTGGAGCCAAGGATGTAAGGTCACAGCTTCCTTAGTTTTCCTGAAAGGCCGCCGTGCTTGATCGCGTTACTATGCAAAGTTCTGCTGCCTATCTAAATAGCTTTATTCATAAGTTATGCAATAAATAGTACTTTGAAAAAAGAAATTGTATTCGCAAATTATTCTTTATTCAAACGAAGATAAGGTACTGAAACTGTCTGGAATGGTGCGATTTCAATGTCAGCTATGATTTCCTCACCAAGCAAGGTGAAGGTTCAATCACAATAAGCTCCGCAGCCATAGCAATGAATGAATGAATTATTTATTAATGAATGAATCAATCAATCAATGGAACTACTTTAGGCAACCTTGATGTTCCATTTGAGTGTTTTTAATGGCTATAGTCCTAGCATCTGGTGAATATTTGTGTCAGTTGCGTAGATAATACAACAAAATGAGGCTGTTCTGTAGCTGGTGTGTGTTATTATGATGGCACATGCCCGCAAGAAAAATGTCTCTTCCTTCAGTTAACTACTTCATAAACTTAAGCACAATCGACGCACTTCGGCAGCGCACGATCCCAACGCTGAAGTGAATGTAAGAGGCCACGTAGCAGGAAGTGCGTGCTTAACATGTACCGCCAAGTGCCTCAGCGGACTCCTTAGAAGGCCCAAGTCTTCAACGTCGATGTTCCTGTGGGGACAAATCCAGAGACCTTAATAGTTGGCCCGTCAGCGGTACACTGTGTTCAGCATACGGAAGGCATGAAATTCCTAGTCACCGTAAAGAGCACGGCTTCCATGAGTATAATAGTCAACTGTGGCTACCTGACCATCGGTTGCGAGCGTATTCCCGTCCTTCCTGTTGACGCGCAGGTAACTAACGTCACCATGCTTTGTCTTCATACGGCAAGGCGTTGTCTGGAAACGCTAGCTTCATGAGCGCACGACGCGGAATCCTCACAAGCCCATGTTTTGTTCGGATGGAAATGAGCACCACGCATCCCGTCCCCAACTACCTTCGAGTTTCTGGTCCTCGTGTCACGTTCGACTACAGTGGTCTACAATGTGTTTGTCGTCGGTGTGGCTCAGTGGTCATTATCGAGCACATTGCAATGCACCGTTTTGTGGTGTTCATGGGCACGAAAGCGGAGGTTGCGACCGCCCCTGCCGTCTTTGTGGACATGGTCAACCCACTACCGTCTGCCCAGTGCGGCGTTCATAATGGGATGCTACTGCGGGGACCTTTCAGCCTCTACCGACCGTGTCAACTGCGGTGACACATGAGCGATAAACAGGAGCTCCAGACGAAATATTCAGGAATTCACCTCGGGAAGCTACGTTAAAAGGAAACGAAGAAGTGTACAGGTTGGTCCAGCCGAGAAGTAAAGAAGACAGCATGGTTGCCGTGACATCCATTCCAGGCAAGCACAACATGCCATATTTGTTTGCGTCTCCTACCGAGAAGCAAACGCATGGAGAGATGGACGCGCCGGCCGCATCCTTAATTCCAGCGTTGAATGTGCCATGGTCTCCGATATTTTGAAGTATAGTGACGTGGATGTTTCGTCAGGTGACGCGTTGGAACCGAATGAGCCAAACACATTGGTTTCTTTAGATAGCCAGGCTCGCGACTTCCATGAACAAGTTGCAAGATGACATGGGGACTCTATACTGACGCGCCTCGACAAGCAGCCAGCGGTGAAGGTCGTTGGTGGAGACAACGTTGACCCTGCAGCCCCAAGGCTACCTGAGTCTTCGGAAAGCAGCTTCAGCTTCCAGCCTCGGAGAGGACAGCAGTATTGAGGTTTCACCTAGCCTAGACGAATGTGATGTGGAGATGCTTGCCCCGCGAGCAGTTAAGCGTGCGCACAAGACTGGCACCAGCTAGGACAGCGCCCAGGATAGCCTCTCCCAGTTCCTGCAGCCGAAGAAACCTCGATCCTCTGCTAGAGGGCCTAAGTGTGTTCGTAGCGCGTGCACTGCATGTCCACCAGACCCTGGGGCGCCGATTTGAACAACACGACCAGGCCAGTAAGGTCACTTTAGTACTTCAATGTGGGTGACACCCTAAAATTATTCATTAAGCGTTCAAAGGTTCGGTAAGCTTGCCAATAAAGCCGAGGTTATCAGCGTAGCGCGTGCTGTCCTTTCCTGACAGTTGTTTTCATCCTCCAGCGTTGTAGGAGGTCCTGCCACATTCGGCGGAATGCCGCGTTCGTCATGACCAGAAGGCGACGCTAGAACGCCTCCCCCGGTTATCCTTGCGACGGTCTTGAAATGGTTTTTGTGGTGGATTTGTTGGCGCTCTTCCTCACGCTGTCGAGTCAGCCGTGTCAAAGGGCTGCGTTTCGCCGAAAATGAACGACAAGGCCTAAGGTCTAAGGCCTAAGCAGCAGCCTCCTTCTTCTCTTCGAAGGGTACCGAGCGAGGCTTTAGCTGCACCTTCTTGCGTTCCCGCGGCGCAGAATCTTCATCCGGGTCATCCCGGTCCCTTGGCCTCCCACTAACACATTCCGGCGTGCTCCTGGAAAAGAACGCGACCGAAAATGACAGGGGTAAGTGTGTGCGTTCTTCGTCATCCTGCGTCACCCGCATTCCTTGGAAGGTGCCAACAAAACATCCGCGGCGCCCTCGTCGTCCCCGTCAGCCTGCCCACCGTCGCCGTAGGAGTCGGACTGCCCATGGTTCATCTTACTGTCGCCGCATTCAGCTTCTTTCTCTTGCGTTTGGTCGACAATCTCGAGCGCGGGCTCTTCGTTTCCTGCGCCGGTGTACCGAGCTGCACAAATGGTGGCAGCAGACCACGTCCTCTGCGACGGTCCGGATCACCACGCGCCTCATTGCAAGGTAGTTTTACAGACTCGGCGTGTGCCCTCACCGTGCAGATCACTGCGGAGGCTACATCGAAGTGCTCTATGACTTCCAACAGTTTCTTCAGTGTGGCCTCAGTGCTTGCTGGTAGCGGACGCCATTACCCGTTGGGCGCCAGATTTGGCGTTCGGGTCGTCCGCTCCAAAACAAAAGTGAAGCTCGAAGTTGAACAAAGAAAATTTATTTAGAAAAGAATGTAAATGTTAAACATAAAATACACGAACTGGTGAGGCCACTACACTCGCGCCCTAGCCTTCTCAACGACGGGGCACATTAAACACAAACGCGCACTGAGTTGACCCCCCTTGCTGCGCGTACCTAGACGACTACTAAGTCGGCTACTAAGTCGGCTACTTCTTTTGAGGCGAGCGAGTGGACCGCGCGCATCGTAGTGTGCAGCACGTGTTGCTTCGACACCAGCCAGGAGGGCGATGGGCGTGGCTCTCACAATAGATAGATAGATAGATAGATAGATAGATAGATAGATAGATAGATAGATAGATAGATAGATAGATAGATAGATAGATAGATAGATAGATAGATAGATAGATAGATAGATAGATAGATAGATAGATAGATAGATAGATAGATAGATAGATAGATAGATAGCAACGGTTCGCTAATAAATGCTTCCCATTTAAAAGGCTGTCATGTTGCGGGTGTGTGCCGTCTTGATGACGCGAACCCAAGGTTCGCGTCATCAAGACGGCACACACTCAACTGTCTGCTCTTTGAATTCACTCATTCAAATAACTTAAGCTCACTGGACGAGCTTCGGCAACACACCGTCGCACTGCTGAAGCGGTGTTACAAACATGAACCAACTAGTCTAAGGCTCAGTCCTGACTTCGAAAGAAGTGCGTGGTTAATTTGTTCCGTCAGATATCTCAATGATCCCAGCAGTTCACAAGAAGTATGTTCTTTCAATGAACTCATCCTGCTAAGTTTCATTGATAATCCTACAGTTTATTGGCCCGTTTTAACTAAACTTGTGCTGCGATATAACATGTATTCCACAAAACTTTTAACT
The DNA here is from genome assembly GCF_013339695.2 of Rhipicephalus sanguineus. Taxonomy (NCBI): domain Eukaryota; kingdom Metazoa; phylum Arthropoda; class Arachnida; order Ixodida; family Ixodidae; genus Rhipicephalus; species Rhipicephalus sanguineus. Next base: position 109,699,376 of record NC_051183.1, read on the forward strand.
TGTACCACTGACTCGTTTCAATAAAAGTTTTTATTTGACTAGGGTTTCATAACATTTGAGTCAACGCTTGACGACTGGTTGGCTGAGTGCAAATTCCGGTGTGCGGTTACGTGTACACGTGCAGCGGTGGAAAGATGTGTGCTCGTATAGGCCAGCAACAAAAGAAAAAGCTGGAGCTCACTCAGACTGACTTACTCAGGCTCACTAAGACTCAGCCTCACCACAATTTCCATCAGCCGAACTCACTGGGACTCAGACTCACTGAACGTTTTCTCAGCGGAGCTCAATCAGACTGGGACGCCCGAAATATTACTCAGCCAGACTCACTCAGACGCACTACTCGATCTTAGTGTCGGTGAGTCGGAGTGAGTTGAATCATCAGTCCGTTAGAGTATGATTAGCTTTTTCAGCCATTGTGGTTAATGCTTTTAACACCAATATCTCACACAATTGCTGCTCTACGTGGACGCTATTCACCTCGTACTTTCAAATACGAGTTAACAGTCATGGTAATCTAGTAAGCCCATTTTTACTGAATGTCCTGACTGACATGACATATCTTTATCAAGAACTTCCCGTGCACAAATTTGCGGGAAGGGAGGGGAAGGCACCCTGAGCCACCAACCTCCAAAACTCAAGCATCTGATCACTAAATTTTGTGCTGGCATATGAGCTCTAGTGCATTAAAGCATGTGTGACTAGACGTGGGTATAAAGGTGAGCCGACATAAGGCTGGCAGCAATGCTTAAGTGGAGTAGATAGGACCGCAGGTAGGAAAGCAAGTGCGGCTCACTCAGACTCACTCAAGAATTATATTTTCCGCTTAGGGTACAGTCAGACTCAAACTCACCAACATTTTCCTCTATCAGACTCACTCCGACCCAGACTCACTAACATTTTTCGCAAAAAGAGCCACTCGGACTGAATTTCGCCAAAATACGTATTACTCACAAGCACTCGCTCAGGCTCAGACTCGTGGCTTCATTGCTTGAAAATGCGCGGAACAAGGAGGTCACGCGAGACAGGCGATAAACACAGGACAACGCGTTTACTCCGCGCATTTTCAAGAAATGAATCCGAACCAACTCACCCAACTTTCAACACGGCCTCATGTGACTCTGAGTGAGAGGACTCATGACGGAACTTGCTGACCTTTTGGTTCTGCGCACCCACATCGCAGGGCATCCCACTCAAGCTTAAAGGGGTGGTGCCATCAAATTTGGAGGAGGTAAAAAGCCTGTTGCGGGGTTTCTCTGCATGCAAGAACACCCAGCACGAAGTGTTGGGTACAGCAAACTTGTAATACATATTTTAATTCGCTTCCAAAGAGTGCGTAAATGTTGGTTCGCGAGATCGAGACCGATCGCTAGCGCGCCTAGCACTGATGTTGCTCTATGGGATGCGCAACGAAAATTTTAGGGATTTCACTCATGACCACAATGGTAAGAGCGCATAGCGGTAACTCGGGAGGGCAGGCGCCAGAAGCCTGCAGGGTTTGCTATCATGAAAACCTTTCCAACGGACCGCGAAGCAGCAGAAAGACTTGATCCTTTTGTACCGACGCCAGTGCGGCCCGGTGCGTGCTACAGCGCATTCTGAGCGACCAAAGTAAGGTATATCCATCCATTCAGCTTTCAATTCATAAAAACCATGGCTGTCATGAAAAATACGCTTTCTGAGTGGCATGGTGTGGCCCTTCCCGTCGTCGCTGGCCAGGGGATCGAAAATACAATGCCTATTTGGGTTTTCAACGGAGCTGCGTACGTCATCCTCCTCGCTGCTTCCAGAAAAGAAAACTTCCATGTCCTCCCTGAGGTCGGATGCGGATGCAGACGTAGTGAGAATCGCGGCTGCTGCAGCTAGCCATGGAAACTGTCGGCGCGTTTTACTTGCTGCTGCTTGTGGGGCAGGTGTGTGCGAGAGCAGACACTCGGCACAACGTGCGTCACAGCCTTGTGTGTTAACGTAACCAGGCTTCCTATACTCCGACGTCACCGCCCAAGTCGGCGTCCAGAAACCGAGGCGGAATGTTGTTCGCATACATAAGACGATAATAAATTGTTATTGATAATACATCAACCTTGTTGTGTAGTATAACAAACGTTTGCAGCAAAGAACGCTCAAGCCACAGATTTTCTGGCACCACCCATTTAAAATATGCGGCATCGCCATACGGTTTGGATGCCACACGTGTACAATGAGTGTTGCGCTGTCACCATAGTTAGATTCTTAAAAGGCCGGGCCCCTCACTGTCTTGACTGCCCGTGGCAACACTGTAGACTACATTGTTCAATTATAGCAGTCATTATCCCCTCTTCCTGTGAAGCTTGCATTGACTTAGCTGCGAAGCTGGAGCTGGTGACGTTCGAAAATAGCCACCGCCGCGGAATAAAACAAAACACATCACGCGTTCACCCCAAAACCTGCGACATCTGCACACGCACGAGACTAGAGGTATCATGAACCAGTGCCGCATTAACATTTAGGTATATGAGGGAGGATAAATGAGCCTAACAAGCGCTGTAACGCGGTAGAATATTACCGTTTTGTTGTTAGGGCTGGCGTCTGCACGATGTGGAAACCGCGAAAACGCGAGCGGATGTGAAACGGAGGAAGATAACTGTCGCAACTCGCTGCGATTAGAAGTAAAAAAAAAGCGGGCAGATCCCACGCATTGTGGGAATCGATGTAATGCGAAGCAGCCAGCAAAGAACTGCATACATCGTCTTGTATGTCACTAAGGAAAATGCGTGTCGTGGTTTTCATGTTAACTCCTATTATTTATGTTGGTCACACAGTAACGTCGCGCAATACCACCTTCGGGGTAGATCAAGCTAGCGCAGCGCACCATGAGCGTGGTACGTAAGTCATGCTGCACATGACATGTGTGTCATGACTTTCATGTTAACTCGTGTTATTTATGTTCGTCACACAGTCATGACACAAGATACCAATTTTGGTGTATATCAAGCAAGCGAAACGGTCGCCAGCGCACCATGAGCGTGGCACTTAAGTCATGCTGTACATGACATGCGTGTCATGATTTTCATGTTAACTCGTGTTAGTTATGTTCGTCACACAGTCACGTCGCAAGATACCAATTTTGGTGTATATCAAGCTAGCGAAACGGCCACCAGCCCACAATGAGCGTGGCGCGTAAGTCGCGCTGTACATGACATGCGTGTCATGATTTTCATGATAACTCCTGTTATTAGACGCGAAGTATCTTATGGCGGAGCTCAATCCGGTGGTGGTGGTGGTGGTGGTGTGCGGCGTGACCACCCTTACTGCGCCATGCGCGTACCCTCTCCACTCACCCTCTCCCACCCCTCTCCCCTCCTCCTCCCCCTCCGCCTCTCCACAACCCCTCTCCACTTCCCCTTCCCCTCCGTTCCACTCTTCCTCTGAAACGCGGGCTAGACAGGCCGAAATTCTCTCCTGCGCAACGCCGCGATGAGCACCAGCGCATGCGCGTCCCCCCCCTCTCTCTCCTCTCCTACACGCCCCCTCTCGCACGCCTGCCGACTGCGTTCCCCGCTCGCCCTGCGAGAATTAACGGCCAGGATAGAGGGAAGACAAGACGCGCGTAGCGTTCCTCTTCGCGTTCCACGACGCGAGGTCGGTAGCATACCCAAAGAACGCCAACGGAACGCGATCGTGCAAGTGCTCCGGCTTCGCATCGCCTCATGGTCCCCTTTAGCGGGAAATGGTGTAATTTTTTATATTCGTCAAACAGTCAAGTCAGAAGATACCAATTTTGGTGTATATCAAGTTAGCGAAACGGCCGCCAGCGCACCATGAGCGTGGCACGTAAGTCATGCTGTACATGACATGCGTGTCAAAATTTTCATGTTAACTCGTGTTTTTATGTTCGCCACACAGTCACGTCGCGCAATACCAATTCCGGGGTGGATCAAGCTAGCGAAACGGCCACAAGCGCCCCATGAGCGTGGCACGTAAGTCATGTTGTATATGACATGCGTGTCATGATTTTCATGTTAACTCGTGTTAGTTATGTTTGTTACACAGTCACGTCGCAAGATACCAATTTTGGTGTATATAAAGCTAGCGAAACGGCCACCAGCGCACCATGAGCGTGGCACGTAAGTAATGCTGTACATGACATACGTGCAATGATTTTATGTTAACTCGTGTCATTTATGTTCGTCACACAGTCACATCGCAAGATACCAATTTTGGTGTATATCAAGCTAGCGAAACAGCCGCCAGCGCACCATGAGCGTGGCATGTAAATCATGCTGTACATGATATGCGTGTCATGATTTTCATGTGATGACTTGTCATTTATGTTCGCCATACAGTCATGTTATGCCATACCAATTTTGGTGTACATTTGTTTAACCAAGGGACCAGGACAGCACAAAGTCGTAGGCCGCTAGATAGATAGATAGATAGATAGATAGATAGATAGATAGATAGATAGATAGATAGATAGATAGATAGATAGATAGATAGATAGATAGATAGATAGATAGATAGATAGATAGATAGATACGCTCAAAGTCGCAGAAGTTCGCTAAGAAATGCTTCGCATTTAAAAATAAATGTCGCACACATTTCGTTTTCGTATTTTATTATTTTTCTCAAGATTCATTCATCTACTGAAGCAAAAAATTGCACAAAACTACACATGTCGCGTAGAATAATTCTCGCCGCGTGAAGTGCTGTTGGGAGCGACGTGAGAGCACCGAGGTCTACGCAATGTAGGGACGTCAAAGTGCAGTTAACTACGTTGGACGCTTCCTTGTTGTTCGTCCTCACCCCCTCCCCCGCCGCTTCCATATTGAGGTGCATGTCCGCGACATAAAGGGCAAGTGGCGTTAAGTTTCAAATTTGCCATCTTTCCGCGACGCGTTGAGTTGCAAATCTTGGCAGACGTGATCGCGAGCGCCTAGTGTATGTATTGCACTTGTCAGTTCCGAATAGTGAGGCTTGGCGTGGGTCCCTGTAAGGCGCATTCACACTTGAACAGTGAAAAGCGAGCGGAAACGCCGGAGTGGCTGGAAAGTCATGTTTTCGCGCGTCGAAAAGAGATTTGTTCTGCCCCTCGCGTATCCCGCGGCCAACTTCGCCATTTCTAGAATTCATTCCAGTTTGCCCGTTTTCCGAGCAATAAATTCAGTACTGAATTCAAGTTAATACATGGAATACACGGAAAAGAAAGTTATCACCTTTTCAAGCGGTTGCTTCAGGAGATACACGAAGAGACATAAGCCGACAGGCCGGCAGCGGCGGTGGCGGATTGACCCGGCTGTGCAAAAGCGAGAAACATTGGGGCACACCGACTCGCGCTGCTGCTGCACACTTCTGCGAATTCAAGTCTCGGCAGTGGTAATGGACATCTGGCTCTCGAGGAACACGTCCTTGTAGAGGCTTTGAGCTTTGACGTGCAGCACGGGTAGTTTGCGATAGCGCCGATGCGACCCACCGCCGAGGCTATGGCCGCCATGCCGAATTTGCGGCCGTATGTTTACATCAAGTGGCTTATACGCTAGTGCAGCCAAAGCAGGGCTTCCAGTTAAGGGGAAAGGCAGTTCTGTTTTTCCTTGAACTTTTTCCGCAATTGCTTTTGGATCCTCAATGCTTCGGCCCAACTATTAACAGACAGTATGCAGTGATATATTAGTTTTCGCTTTAATTACCATGGCCAATTCTCTGTCATCATTTGGGAATGACTGCCGAATGCGGTTCAGCTCATTCTTATGCTTGGGTGAAATTCCTTTTCCTGGTTTTGCTGTTCCGTTAGTAATTGCCTATGAATACACATTCTTGCATGAACTCCAAAGTATGGTTTACAATCACGAACTTTTTATCTTTCGTCAGATTTTTTTACCATTATCATTGTGTGGATCATGATTCTTAGCCCTGGATTATAATTTATCAGTTTAATTCTTTATTCAATTTGTGGGCAAATCATTGCCGCACAGATATATAAACTGTAGTAGGATTGATAGGCGGGCGAGTTGGAACTTATCCATCTTGCGCAGCGCACGAAATTGACAAGGACACAAGAGAAGAGGACGGGACAAGCGCTGATCTTCAACTGAAAGATTTTATTTGAAAAAAACAAATATATATATACAGAAACACACGTGCCACGCAAGATTACACTCGATCAATGAAACGGATTTCTTGTTCCGATAATGAGACTGATGGCTGACTTATACAAACACTATCAGAGGCGTACCACATGGCTAAGTGCGATAGTGTTTGTATAAGTCAGCCATCAGTGTCATTATCGGAACAGGAAATCCGTTTCATTGATCGAGTGTAATCTTGCGTCGCACGTGTGTTTCTGTATATATATATTTGTTTTTTCAAATAAAATCTTTCACGTTGAAGATCAGCGCTTGTCCAGTCCTCTTGTGTCCTTGTCAATTTCGTGCGCTGCGCAAAGACAGATATATAATGCGCACCTTAAGCCCGCTTTGTGCAAGCTCACAGTCGACGGCAGGTGTGGCGCGATAAGCAACGCTTATAACCTGTCGTACCTGAGCACCCATATACCCGTACTCTTTGAAATAGGTACTCCATCTCATCACGGAGGCGGCGTAATGAAGGAATGAACACGCAGATAAACACCGAACAAAAATGACATGGTTCTTAAATGTCAAGTAGTTTCGGCTTCGGCTTCAGTATTAAAGTGGACTAGGTGAATATGTGTCCGTTTTATTTTTTGACCGGGGCTCTTAGAGTGCGCCGTTGTTAGGCTGCGGTCAAGCCTGTTTGGCGTTTTTGCGTGTTATGTATGAGAAGCAATTCTAGCTACTGGCGGGAGCATTAGTTTAATTCCTTCACGATTACGCTTGTCTTAACCCAGTCAGCCTCATGGTTACAGCCTACTGCTTTTGCGGCATAACTCCCCTGCACACAGCGAAAGCCGCCTGCCGTGCTTCCGTGTGGTTGTTTGACGGTATTTTTGTCCCAACTTATTGCATTATCTCAATTAAGTGCGCAATCTCGAAGTGGTGGTAGCAACTTTATTAAGAACTCCGGCAAATTCGTGGCCTAGGCCTAGGCCGCCCCCGAGGAGGACCGGAGACCCTGTCTCCTCGGCGCCTCACGGGCTCGCTGGATGGCCCACAATTGATCTTGCAGGTTTGAGCAGCGCAGCGCGACTGCATTTTCTACGCCGATAAACCCATTCCCAAGGAATGTGCCTAAGAGATGCGTGAGTCCAGCCGCACAATTCGCAGTTATCGTCTCAATAGACGTCTGGGTATATCCTTCTGAGTTGAACGGGGTTGGGGAAGGTCTGGGTATGTAATTGCCTCCAATCTACCGATTGGGACCTGTCGAGTTTAGGGCTTGGGGTGGATATATACACATGAATTTTTGATAAAATTTTGTAATGTCTCAGTATCTAGTCATTCTATCTCTCTCTGTCCAGCCCTCCACTGGATTTCCATCCCCTGGAGAGGACCTTTCTACACGAGCGCGGAACGTGAGACCTCGTGCTACGCGATGGACCTCTCCATCGGGGTAGAGTACGGGGGTGTGGGGGGACGTATGAGCCGGGAACCATATAATGTGTCGTTCTTCCGTCTCTTCAGAGGTGATATAATGCGCGTCCGCTTTGAGGTAGCCGCGGCCTCTGGTGAAATTCTGCCTTGTGCATAATTTCTGTCCGCCAGCCTGCGAGTCACTTATGATATACCTGCAACAATCTTGAAGTGCGACAAAAGGTTTAAACTACTGCGCGACGCATAAGACATCGATTGTTGCCCATAATTTAATTTCTAAATGGATTACATTGAGAATCCAGTTATGAATGTCCACCGCTCTGGAAGGTAATGTATGCATCTAATTCAATCATACCCTCCCTGTAGTACAAGTGATAATCTGTGACGTAGAGCGCAGCACATACCACAGCAGAGCAATACGTATAGATTGCACAGATGTCACTTAGCGAGAACGCACAACCTGCAGAAACACTTCAGATAATACATTGCATTACACCATGTGATATATGTGAACAACACAGATTGAAATACCGAGAAATGGCCGACAACAATTCCGCCGTTTCCCAGACACTGATTCTAAATTTTTTGTATTTGCATGGCTCACATATTTCCCAACATAAGTGAGAAACAGCTGGCGGAACTCACTATATTTGTGAGCCCTGAGTTGTTTCCTAATGTACAGTGTGCTTGCGATATGCGTTTCATAATTTGACCTGCAGTTGTTTGTTTATAAATCCTGGTTTTCCTAAATTAAATTGCATTGTGCTAAGCAGCAGTACGAAAACCAGACAAACATGAGTTTGTATGAAGAAGGTAACGTGACACGGTCAAAGCCTGCAGATAAGGTATATCTCAAGAATCGAGGGTTATTTCGACAATGGAATTTGCCTTCCTTCTGAAGTAGAGTGTCTCTTTGAAATCACTTTTTGATCACAGAAATGAGAGGCGTTCTTGCAGCAGTTCTAGCAAAAGCTGCCAGCTTTGCAGCGGTCAGATAGTGCATGATCATCATTTCCAATGGAACTTTCCGTAAACCATGGCGCCGCGCTAGCTTCTGGCAGGCGCGCAAGGCAATGTGGAAAAGAAGTGCGAGCCGCGTTTCATTTAACGTTCTCCTTACTTGGTGCCCGCGCCATTTTGTGCGTGTTCTCGCACGTTTAGATTAATAAATGTACGACGTGATCAGTGCAGGCTGTTCCTTGTGACGCGATTCCGTCAATATGAGGACGCGAATTGGCGTAATGTGTTCCAGGTAGTGATAACAACAGGATGGTGCATGGACACATTTTACAGCACAGCTGCTAAGGTCGAGCTTGGCCGTGCGTCGTAGATAGACGATGATCATCATCATGAACCGGCACGTGCCATCTTTTTTGTCGCCCACGGAGGAAGGAAAGAGCGGAGGAGAGGGCATGCCCAGTCGGCGCGCTGGCAGAAAAGTGTGGAGGAAATGACGTCATGGCGGCCATATCCACAGGGCACAATGGCGGCGTTGCTAAGACTACGTGGCGCGCCGTGTTGTGCAGTGTAGCTGGGCTAGCGGCGGCGGCTAGAGCGCTTCCGTAGGTCTTGTACCGAACCGGGGCGGATATCCATTTTTTCTGCCGCGTTGCTCGCTACCCGGTGTTCAACCAGTGGTTATTGTATCTAGCCAACGTTTACAAAACCTGTTGGTAGCCACGGGGCGTCAACAGTGCGTGGAACGAGCGCGTATCCACGTACCGTGCAGCGTATAAAGCAGATGAAGCATGTATTTGAAGCTCTGAAGTGCTTAGAGAAATCGGGCTTAGCCGCCATGACAGCACGGGGCCACGACGAACGCCTTGCAGGTCAGTGAGTGTTGTGCAGTGTTCCTGCCTGTGACAGTGGACGAAACATTCGTGCCCCGCAAGACTAAATGAGGACTATGTAGATTTGTGCTCTATAGGTTTACAGTAGGAACTTGCTTGGGCGCATTAAAACAGGTTTTCTGCTTTCATTGCAATGCTCGCTTCTAGCAGTGTACTCTCGGCATTAGAGCAGCCGCGTTCGAGTGTCATTCGCACTCCTGCACCATGCACAAGCTGTCACCGGTCGCATATTGCTGGCGGCGGTGAGCTTTTACGTGGAACACGATGACCGGGTGCCGCGTGAGAGACGGGATGAAACCATAGAAAGCGGCGCAAGGCCGATCGTGTTTTCTGTACAGGGCGTGAATAGATGTCGTACATACATTGACACCACGCGCCGTAGTCAGTGTATCTAGTTCGCGGCGTCCTCTTGTGATTGCCTCCTTGTCGGTGTGCTGTTGCGCGCCATAATTCCCCGGCGCGTGGCCGCCTTGTTCAGTAAGTTAGAGCGATTCCTAAGCCATGAAGAAAAGACGTGTTTGCGCTCGTAAAGTTCCGTTGGTATTGTCATGGGTCTGTATGCTGGAATGTACGTACGTACATGAAGTACGAGCTCTGTCGGTCATCGCCGAGCATTCTTAAGTGCCGTGAGATTGTGTGGATTGTATTCGTAGACTATCGCCGCGTCAAGCTCGCATTGTGGCTGATAGCCCGAACAGAATGAAAACAAAGCAGTAGCATAAAACTTAAGCGTTTAAAAAACGCGGTTGATCCCTCCGTCATATGAATCGGAATAACACGAACGTAAAGCGTGCCCTTACAGAAGTAACTGAATGCTTACTGTACATTGATGTAAGAGAGTTTGCACAATGTATATTGATGTCTGGCAGCTAATGGCGCCGTTTAGCGTGTATGCACCCACTTTGATGATTGGTCGTGGATCTCCATCCCGGCGACTAACGTCCATGTTAAATGATTAAACAAACCCTTGTGGTAGCTGTAGTACTTAACGGTGAAAGCGTAATCAGAGAACAAGGTGTGATAGCCAGAAGAGCGTCGCATATTGGACGCAGAAGTTGGTCGCCATCCCGCCGCATAAGATGTGATTGAACACCACGGCCAGACTAGAGGGAAACGCAAAGCGCGTCGTGCCGCCCTGGTAGCGCGGCCGCGATTTTAAGGGATCCCGGTCGACGGTTAGGGAGGATGAGTGTGGGTTTAGGCTGACGCCTCTACCCCGTCATCTATTTGACGGGTGCCAATAAAGTTACTTCTCTCTCTCTCGGGGCGAGCGCGTGAGCATGGAACGCGGTCAGCCAGGTGAGGCAGGCGCGCGTCACAGAGCTATTTTTGGTTTGTATTAGCGTGATGCTGAGCGACGCCGAGGCTTTTACGACGCTTGGGCAAAGGTCGCCACCTCGCGGTGTGTTAAGGCATTGACAAAATTCAACTTCTATTGAAAACGCGCCAAATGGGAGGGACGCGTAACGCTTTGCAGGTGCTAGTCGCGGAGGCCACAGCAATGATGAATTACTTTACCTTACCACTCCCAGAGGTCAGCACCACCCAGCCGACCGTAACGCGCAACAAAACGCGCATCAAGGCACCCTAGCCGACCGGGAGAGTGGTAGATATAAAAGGCGCGTTCGTAAAGCCTCCAGAGTTTGTGACCGTGGCGCAGTGGATAGCGTGCCCGGCATCTGTTGCGGACCGAGCGGTCGTGGGTTCGATGCGCGTTGACGGTACCTTTTTTTTCGTCTATCTGATTGTGTATATTTTTTCGACGTCATTTTCCTGACGGAAATTAGTCACTGAAGTCTTGGTGGACCCCGGCATAAAACACTTTCGTGTTAATAACGTCTGCGGCTTAGCTCGGCTAGGTCCGGTTATGCAATTGAGCGAAAGCTACTCTACTTGGTTATGCTTATTTGTCCTGCCGAAGCACATAATAATAATAATAATATCTGGGATTTAACGTCCCAAAACCTGCCGAAGCACAGCTTGCCAACCGAACGATATGGCTAGTTGAACGTTCCGTACTGCGTGTACTCACTACAGGCGTTTCGTCAGTTACAGAAGCCGTCGACGCGAGAAACGCCAGGCCCCTAAACGCCTAAACCACCAACAGACGCTCGCGCGCTCCTCTGCTAGCAGACGCGCGCGCTCCTTGCTTTTTCACCTCGGACGCCGAGGAAGGGCATTCAAGGGTAGACAGACGAGCCGAAGAACGCGGTAGGCTCGTGCGCAACTGCAACGCACGAAATGATTTCGCCAGCGGTATTGCGCTGGCCCCGCGTGTTGAATTCCGTTCAGTTGGTTTCGGATCGCCACGGCACGCGCGCCAGTGCGGCCCACATGCTTTTCGAGCGGGAGAGAGCGACGCGCCTTCCAGTGCGCTGTTCGCACGTAAACTAGAGAAGAGGATCTGCCCGGTCCATATGGCCGACTTCCGGCTTCACCAGGCTTCACCAAGAGTGACGTCAGGGGCCCTCCTCTGTTCTTTCCTTCCTCCGTGTTGTCGCCTTCCTCTTCTGCTTCGCTAAAAGAGGAGCTGCGCCGATTTGTCCGGAGAATGGCATAGTAGCTTCATGGGCGAAACAACGAGTGTAGAGAGAGCGAGACAGAAATATAGAAAGAAATAGACTGAAAGAGAAATTCCTGGCTAAAAGAAGTTGTTATGCCGTTGCCAGGATCCGGAGGCGAGCGTCCTACCCACTCGGCTATCCACAGAGCAGTCTTGTATAGGATAGTACAGCAATGTGGTGGGAAAGGAAAGTGAGCGTCAGGAGGAGAAGATCTGAGGATCACGAGGAGGGAAAGCAGGATGGGAGAACGAGTAGAGAGAAAGAGCTATGTACAGAGAGATAGATGGGCAGATAGATAGAAAAATACAGAGAAATACATTGAAAGAAAGGAAACAAAGAGAGAAAGAAGGTGGAAAGCGAGATACCAACTACGCAGAGAAAGATACAGAAATAAAGACATAGACAAGAGAAGAAAAATCACACCATCCCCCGCTAAAGGGGACCATGAGGCGATGCGAAGCAGCGTTTCGGCATGTAGAGCCCGCGTTTAAGAGGGGGAGTGGGGAGGGGAGAGAGGGGAAGTGGAAAAGGAGAGGGGGAGGGGAGAGAGCGATAGGGTAGAGGTAAAGTGGAGATGGGAAGAGAGGGAAAGAGGAGAGGGGAATTGGATAGTGTAAGGGGGAATGGGGAGGGGAGAGGGGAGTGGAGAGGGAAAGGTGTGCGGAGAGGGCTTGCGCATGCGCAGTAAGGGTGGTCACGCCGCACACAACCACCACCGAATTGAACTCCGCTATAACTTGCTTCACATCTAAAAGACAGGAAGACACAGAAAGATATAGACATGGAGAGAAAGAGCTTGAAGCAACACATAAGCAGAGAAAAAAAGTAGAAGGCGAGAGACTGACTAAAGAGAGAGAGAGCAATAACCAATGAAGAAACAGATAAAAAATGGTGACGCTTGCACTGAGCCGCGCAAGGGTTAGAAAGCGAAACTGGACGATTCTGAAGACTGATCTTATTGCTTCTAGGTTGTTTCTAGGCCTCAGCTAGGTGATGAGGGTTGCTTCTAGGTTGCTTGTAGGTCACTGCTAGGCATTACCTAGCTGATGCTAGGTTGTTTGTGCTTTCATTCTCAGCGCAGATATGTTCGAGTTAAACCATAGACATTCTCAAACACGACACGGACGGCCAATCTCCAGAGACAGAAACTTGCGCTGAAACCAAGTGTTCGCCCCTTATAAATCCATGGGCAAGTCGTCGTTGTCGTAGGCCTTCCATCGCTTTGGGGTATTCTCGCAGCCGCAGTTGCCTTTCCCGTTACCTAGTATTCTCTCGCTGTAAGTACTCGGGGTCTTCGGCTCGCCGCCATCGCTTCGCAGTCATATTTTGCTTCAGCTAACTGTTCTCTTCTTCATTTTTAGTCGACCAGTGGTGAGTATAGTGGGATTTACCCGATTTCTGTGGCACATTTGTTGGGCTAACTGTTCACTTCCTTCATTATTACTGGACCAGTGACGTGTAGTGGGATTTATCCAATTTATATGGCACATACCCTTTCATAATGATGATTGTTTTTTGGTTCGTCGGACAAGCAACGATTTGCTAAATAGCTTCGCTGTTAAAAAGTCAGAAGGCGAGACACCGACTACACAGATAGAGAGATGAAGAAACAAGAACACTGAAAGAAAGATAAAAGGAAAAAGGGCAAGAAAGGGAAGAACGAGAGAAGAAAACCGAAAAACAGAGAATGAAAAAGAGAGCGAGAGAAAGAGATGGAAAGCAACAGACACAAAAAAGGTGGGAAAAAAGAGAGAAAGCATCGCAGTGTATAGTACAGTGCAGCAAGTATAGCATGCTCTGTGGTGTAAGAAAAGCTATCATCTTTATGAACCGGCACGCGCGCTCTTCATTGCCTTCATCATGTTCTTCCTCTTCTGCTTCGTTCCCAGATCACGTGCGCCGATGTGTCTACCGTGGGATGCAAGGACAACGACTGACGGAGGATGCTACATTTACCACGGTAGCAAACTCATAAATCCCGGCGTACCGCCGCCGTGCTACTCCAATATTCACTATATTGGAGTGGCACGAATGGCATCCTATTCCGAGGTCGGACGACGAGGACAAGGAGATGGACGACGCTGACTGGATCTAGGCAACCGCACTGTACATAGTAAATGCACTGCACAAATTCACCACCAGTCCACCAGCTTTGTTGTGACCTAACCTAGCTCGACTTTTCGCAAACTGCGCTAATCTTTTTACCCTATACCCATGAAAAGAGCATATGGAGACAGAATGGGTTTTGGTGGATAAACCGGCGAAGACGAGGTGGACGGTTTGGAATTTGTCAATTCTCTGCGCACGACACTTTGTACGTTTGGAAAATTGTGTAGCATGAAGTGGCGTAGAAAACTAGAAACACAGCGAACCACAGGACAACAGGAGAGCGATGGACCGAGCGTTGACTTACCACCAATGCTTTATTCCTTACAAGGGAGAACACATACGCACATTGTTCATCAAAGGGTGTGAGGGAGAGGGCAACAATGCCAAGGTATCAGTTAACAATTGTACACGATCAAGTGAAAAATGAAAAGCCATCATACACGTGAATGATATGCAAGTTGTTGAGTGAGGAGCGCTGTCGAAGGCTAACTCACGCACATATAACCTTTTTTGTCGATGCGATACGCCTTATATATTTAACGTGTTCGTAGGTCATAATTGCGCCTGACTATTTTGCATTGATCATATATAGCATGACAACCACAGACACAGCTGTGCGCGGCTTGCGTATCGTTCACGGGTACGACTGCCTCTCATTTTTTGCTTCATGAACAGTGAGTATCTCTTCTACAGAATAAAGCCCTGGTATAAGCCAGCGCTTGGTCCGTCCCTGTCATGTTGTCCTTTGTTCGCGCTGTTTCTCCTTTTCTAAGAACATGTAGCAACCGGCCCGAATAAGCACTCCACAGAAGTAAGACCATGACGCATATATTTGTCGGTAGTAACACTAGCCTCGCAGAATGACAGAAATCTCTAAAATGTTTTCTCCAAGCATACGTAGGGACGCTTCTAAACAAAGCAGTCGTGGGAGTTTCCGAAATGGCAGACCTGCAGAACAACTGTGAAATAAACGATGAAATAAATAAACATGTTCGATGAACAGTACTTTATACACGGTGGGACGTTTAAGCATAGCTATAAACAAAAATTACATTTTTTTTAAAACTCTTACAATGCAAATGGCATAGTCCAAATACGGCAATGAAAGTTTAGCAAAAACGCAGGCTAACAAAAAATTACACCATTTCCCGCTAAAGGGGACCATGAGGCGATTCGAAGCCGGATCACTTGCACGATCGCGTTCCGTTGGCGTTCTTTGGGCATGCTACCGACCTGGTGTCGTAGAACGCGAAGAGGAACGCTACGCGCGTCTTGTCTTCGGCAGGCATGCGAAGTCGGTAGACGTGCGTGAGGGGGGCAGCGTAGGAGAGGGGAGAGAGGGCGAGGGCACGCGCATGCGCTGGTGCTCATCTCCGGCGTTGCGCAGGAGAGAATTTCGGCATGTTTAACCCATGTTTCAGAGGAATAGTGGAAAGGGAGAGGGGAGAGGGAAAGTGGAGAAGGAGAAAGGGGAGAGGGGAGAGGGAAAGCGGAGAGGGTGTGCGCATGTGCAGTAGGGGGGTCACGGCGCACACCACTACCACCACCGGATTGAACTCTGCCATTAGATACTTCGCATCTAAACATTACACCATTCCCGCTAAAGGGGATCATGACGCGATGCGAAGCTGGAGCACTTGCACGATCGCGTTCCATTGGCGTTCGTTGGGCATGCTAATGACCTCGCGTCGTGGAACGCGAAGAGCAACGCTACGTGCGTCTTGTCTTCCCTCTAGCCTGGTCGTTCATTCACACAGGGTGAGCGAGGAACGCGGTCGACAGACGCTCGAGAGGGGGCAGCGTAGGAGAGGAGAGAGAGGGAGAGGGGACGCGCATGCACTGGTGCTCATCGCGGCGTTGCGCAGGAGAGAATTTCGGCATGCCTAGCCCGCGTTTCAGAGGAAGAGCGGAAATGGGAGGGGAGAGCGGAAGTGGAGAGGGGTGAAGGAGAGAGGGGCAGTGTTGAGAGGGGGAGAGGGAGGGGAGAGGGGAAATGTGAGAGGGGAAGAGGACAGGAGGAATGGTGAGGTGGAGAGGAGGTGTGTGGAGAGGGTATCTGCATGCGTAATAAAAGGCCCTTAAACCACCCAGCGGTCGAAATTTAGTTGTGGCGTCGCAGTTGTGCACGAGACTAGAGCGAACGCGGGTGGAGTTGCACGCGCTTTCTCGTTTCGCTCTTTCCTTCGCTAGGCTGCGTTCGTCGGCTCGTCTATCCACCTTCCGAGTGCCTAATCATACAGGTGACGTCACGGCGGCTGTTGTCGACAAAGCAAATGCACGGAGAGGAGCAGGCGAGCGTTTGTTGGTGGTTTACTGGCCCTGTAAGTGTGGTGACGCCGCACACCACCACCACCGGATTGAACTCCGCTATAAGATACTTCGCATATAAAACACGCGCACTGTCGAAATCTGACATTGAGTGTTTAGAGAAAAGAGGGGCTATCAGAAATACGCACACTACAGAGCTCAGGATCGTCCGTGCGTGCTAAATTTTCAATATTAGAAGCTTTTATTTCGCATTACGAGCTCGCTCGGTGACAACGTGGTACGAGCAAGCGGTTTTTCCGAAGCAACGAACTCGTGCCACGCAATGAAAGGCGTGGGCTGGTAGGGAAGGGTGATTATTTGCATTGTTGCTGCTAACTTAAGTTGCAGCGCATGACATGCCTTGCGAGGTACAACGTGGGTTTACTCCGTAGCCTCCGACGACAATCCCAATATGAGAACTAGTGGTAACAACGTGATGGCGTCTGGAGACGGCACGTGAAGCTACATCACCACGTGCATGCGACAAGCCCGAACGTGCGGCTGAAGCAGACGTCCGGAGTTGGGCGCTGTATTTTGCCATGGTGCACACGTCCACGCATTGTGACGCGCGCGAGCTTTAGGAAAGGTCCATTGGGACTTCTGTGGGGACCTTCTTTGGGTGGCGTAGTGACGGCCGTGGAAGTAGCTTAAAGGGGTGGTGCCACCAAATTTGTGGCTTGCGCGTTCTTTCCTGTAAGCGTTTACTATAGCTCCTGGAAGCATGACACACGCACCAAGAGCCATGCATTCTCGCTAAATAATTTAATATCGCCTTTTTATGCGGACAACTTTCGGTTTCTTTTTCTGGGCGCCGAGGTTGGACACTGACGAAGCAGTGTGGAGGCGGGGGGGGGCTTGGTCACGTGACCGCATAAGGCTGTGACGCACTTAGCCAGGAAGCGATCTATTGGCGAGTGATGTAGCAACCGATGCTTTGCTGCTGTGTAGTACGTTGCGGAAGTGGCGGAGGTCCGGAGGTCACTCACATCATTACAGCACAGCTGGTGTGACGTTACTGCAACTTTCGTTGCCCCTCCTACAGCGCTACGTCAGTGTTGGCGCGCTAGCGATGGGTCTCGATCGGGAGAATGGGCATTTAGTTACACGTTGGAAGTGAATTAAAATGTATTCTAAGCGTTTGCTGTGTCCGACCCTTCGTGTGGAGTGTCTTTGCATACAAAGGAAACCCAGAAAAGGCTTGTTATAGCCTCGAAATTTGATGGCCCCACCTCTTTAAATCTACGCTTAGGTTGTAACAGTGCGTTAGTCAGCTGTGGTTCTCAACGTGTGTGCAGACAGTGACACGAAGACTCAAATGTCAATGGCTGCCTAACCAAGCAAAGTGAAGGTTCAATCAAAAGAAACTTCACAGCCATAGAAATGAATAGAAAGACGTTTAATGCTCCATTTGAGTGTATTTATTGGAGCTAGCCCCGGCATTTGGTCAGCTTATGGATAAGTTGGGTAAAATTTAGAGAGAAAAATGCTGTAGTGTTGCGGGTGTGTGCCATCTTGATAGCGCATATCCGCCATGAAACTGTCTGCTCTTTCAATTAACTAATTCAAATAATTCAAGTGCACTCACTGAGTTTCGCAGCGTTCATCAGACCGCTGAAACGGATCACAGAGCCACGTAAAGATAAGTGGGTGGTTGGTGTGCTCCGTCAGGTACATCAATGATCCCAGCCATAAAGAAGAAAACAATGTGCTTTGTCAATTGACAAATTCAACTTATTTTCGTTATAGATTGTGACAGTTGTATAAACTAAACTTATACTCCGATATAATATGTATTCCGCACAACTCTTGGCTTGGATAATTGCCTCGTATTTGTATGAGTTTTTATTTTTGAAGGGGTTTCATAGCATTAGAACCACCGCTTATCTTCCGGTTGGCTGGGTGCGAGTTCTGGTGTGCTCCTAAAAAGAATTAACCCATAGATGCCCAGTGTCATACGTATAGGATGCCTCTTTGATGCACTCTAACATCGCTATTTCTTTAGCTGATGACTAGCGCCACCTCCAGCACATCAAGCAGACCTCCAGCACATCAAGCAGGTCTCACAGCACATCAAGCAAGCCTAGACATTGCTTGTTTTTCATGCGGCCACGTGCCGACCGCTTTTTCCGGGCAAAGGCGTGCTTTGTATGAAATACGTCATGGAGAGGAAGAAGTGCAATGTCCTTTTGCACTTCAAATGTTTCAAGGCTTACCACACCCGCACTTAGCACCCCTAATGCCCAATGTCCTATATGTGTAGGACGGCTTGAAAAACAATGCTGCGTTTACCTAGCACTAAATAAAGAAGTTGTGCTTTCCTTTGAGGGTAGAAGTACAGTTTTTGTGAAATAAAATATTTGTTTTGTCATTTTTTCTGAGTTTGGACATATAAGGGTTAAGACGCTTATGTGTACAAATGCAGCGGTGTAACCATGCGTTACTTGCGCCCGAGAGACATGGGCAGACCTGTCAAGCTTGAATATGTTGCGTCAGCATAGGGTTCGGATGCCACACCATAAAGGGTTTGCCACTTGACAAAACTATAGCCTACATTATTCGACAATAGCTCTCATTATTCCTTTTTGTAGTCTATCTTGTCACTTAGCTTAATGACTGTGATGCAGGTTCCTTTAGGGGCGAAGCTCCTTAAGGCGGCACCCGTTCGTCCCTCGTAGTCGTAGTCGTAGTCCGTAACCAGTCTTACGCTTTGACCTCCAAGGTGGTGCCGGTGGGAGATTTTTCCTGTGCGTTGTTGAACAATAAAAAATTCGCAGCGGTAGCTAAAAGCCGACTTCTTCGGTCTCTCATTCCCATTAGCAGCCATTCTTTACCTCCAAGGTAGTGCCTGGTGAGATTTCTCCTGTGCGTGATTAAACAATAAAAATTTTGTTCAAAACGCCGTTGATTGATGAAATAAACCAACGAAAGACGCCAGATGTTTTGTAAAAGCAAAACGGAAGAACGCCAGATGTTTCTAAAGCAAAAGGAAAAGACGCCAGCTGCTTAACGAAAGACGCCAGATGTTTTCTAAAGCAATGGTTTTCTAAACAATGAAAATTCACAGCGTACATGTAAAATTAAAGTGAGCTGCAAGTAGTCATAACTCATCGAACCTTTAGTATAAACGCGCCCTATCTCACGTCGGTGATGATGTACTGGGCAGAATTCACGGAAGGTTCACGGTTTACCGATGAACCTCCGCAGCTTCGCCCACTCATCATCATTCACTCCGTGGATATGCTGTGATTTTTATCGCCTGCTGTCTCCGAGTCCGTCCAGCGCTAAATGGTGTGTATATAACGCTCGCCGTTAGCTACGTGGAGGATCTGCGTTTCGTGGCGTAGTGGATAGCGCAGCTCGCTGCGGAGCAAGAGGTCCCTGGTTCGATTCCGCGCTTCGGAAGCATTTTTTTCTGTTTACGACAGCTCTCTAAGACCGAGCATAGGAGAGCTTTATTGAGGACAAAGCCGTTGGTTTAACAAACAACACACAAAACGTTTAATTACACTGAAGGAAAAATAACTATACATAGGTAAACACTTAATAAAAAGATCACTGCACGCGGTAACACACTCTTAACCCATTAAGGCCCAAGCAAAAACTATTTGTTGAATTTATTTGAAATTTCGCGCACTTATCTAACTACAGTAGACAACAACATCTGGCAATTTTCATAGAGTTACATCTATTTCTTCAGAAGTTATGATACTGTACTATAGAAAGTACGCTGGGCTCTTGCGATAGCAGTTCAGGCTGTCTCGGCACAAGAATAGCAAGCATGCTTGGCCCTTGCCATACTAAAACCAAAGTTGTTTTGGCACATGCAACTTGTCAAAGCAGCGACGCATCATGCAAAGCGTTGTACCATACTTTTCGCAGCATCATTTCTATTTATCACAGACAGTGCACTTCAACCGTTTTTCAATCTTCTTTTGAAAATGCCCATATGGATGGAGGGGACTGGTAGGCACACTGGACACGGAACGCCTCTTGATAATTCTATTGTATACATGGCACAGGTAGTGTCTTGCAAGTATGCAGGCGAATGACAGCAGGTGATGCATAGAATGTCTGCTAACCTCCAGGAGGTTGGCGGATCCTCTATGCATTCAGTGCAGCAATGTTGATGATCTGTGTAAATAGGGCCTTCCATGACTTTTTCCCACGAATAAAAATTCTGTAGTTATACGCAGCTTGACTGTGGAGGTGAATATCTCCCATGCCAATATTTCTCTAGCTGCTGACGATGTTTCGTGATGGCACTACGCTTTTCTTTTGAGATGATGATCATCTGCTTACAGAGCGTAGTGGCTCGACAGTGTCATAGTTCATCGCCATAGCAACTATGCTATTGTCTTTGCCCTTTACGAAAAGAAACTCGTTTCCCGGATTGAAACAGAAGCAGTCTTCCCGGTTTCTTTCGTTCCATCAGGCAGAAGGCATTCATTCCCACAGCCGTCTCCGCCCTCCTCCTCAGCCGTTTCGGAGTGAAAATTATTTCACCAAGAGGATCTCGTATATCCCTGCCGGCATCTGTTGCAGTCTCCCGAGTCTCAAATGACCGTAAAAACGGCATTCTTCTGACGAAAATACCTGGTTCGATCTGTGAGGCAACCTAAAACGCAATGCACATGTAAGCTCTCACAAAGGCCCAGTGTACTACGAAAAGTACACCAACGTTTGAGTACCCCTCAGAGCAAAACTGTGCACTACAGCTGATTCTTGCGCTTCGCCGCCATTATATTGTTCTTCCTCAAGCACAATCAATCTGTGTTTTCAATATATACAGTGTGAAACCTTAAAATTGAGAAAACGTAGTAGTCGTCACATGCGTTCGACGGGCGCTCGTTTTCCAAAAGTTTGACAACTCGTAGCACAGAAAAAAATGACCTGAGTCAATATGTTGAATTAGGAGTGTCTTGCTGCAACCTTTAGCATCAAAAATGCAAATAAGAAAAATTAGAATATTGAATAGTGTATTTTCTATTCCAAAAAAATGAAGTGTACTTTGTAAAGTACGCTGGGCACGAATGGGTTAATAACAAACAAAAGGCATGTTCAAAGCCTTAAACTGTACAGTCTACTTCTGACGCGGCTGAGCAGAGAAGCGTGGAATAAAACCAGTTCAGTCTCACCAAATCGCTGAGGCTTGACGGATGGAGTTGACGCGGGCTGGCTGGTGACGAAGAGGTAACGGTGGCTGCTGGCCGACGCACTGAGATGCCAGGACAACCTGGCCAGGCAACTCGATGCACAGCTCGGGCCCGTAGCCCAACTGCTCCTGCTACGTTGCCTGCCGGCACTGGAGTCCGAAGGCCTTGGGGGGGAGTCCGCGTACCATGGCTATGGTGTCCTCGCTCGGGAACACGACGGCAGGAGGCTCCGGCCGGTTGAAGTCCTGGAGGCTCCGGTCCGAAACCCGACCGCCTGTCTTCAGCGCCCGGTCCGGTTCCAACCTTCTGCTTGTCTGGTTCCCTTCGAACTCCCCACGGAACCCTCTGAGGCGAGGCTTTTTCTGCCCTCGGGCACACTTATCCACTCCTCATTGGAGACTGCTGGACCTCGGCGTTAGCAAGTAATTGGCCCCTGACCTGATCCGTGTTGGTTTCTGATTGGGCCACTTGTACGTCGAATCCTTGCGCCTCGCGCCCTCGGGAAGGTTTTCATCGTCGTCGTCTTCCTTTCGGCACTGTGCTCATCTATGCGCTCGCACGCCTTGTCGTCTTTCTCTTTATGATGCACACTTTTCAAAGGCGCACAATTCAAACGCGCACTCCACTCATCACAATGACATAGCTGTGAATCTGGTAATGGTGGTGCTGTAAAAAAAACCCACCACCGCGGAAAAAAACACATGACGCTTTCGTCCAAAAACACTTGTTGCGCACAGCTGGTGCGGATCAGAGAAGTAAAAACTCACAGGGTCCTTTATGCATTCACCTCAGCCTACTCAAACGTGAAAGCCATCTTCTGTTCCTTCTCAATTCATGGATCTATCCCACCCCGCCCCCCTCCGAGTGCTTTCTGCGACTAAAGTGGTTTTTCACTGTCACCAGCATCGGAGGCATTGTAAGCTTTCTACACCGCGCCTCGTTTTGTACTGCCTCCGTGATCGGCACACATTTCACCAAGGGTACAAATGTGCCAATATGGGCTTGTTGGTTCATCGTAAACTGGCTTGTACCAAAGCACGGAAACAAATAGGGACAAAAGACAATGCAGCAGACATGCACAGGCTCTTGTCGCGTGTTCTAGTTTATCTTTTGTACTTGTTTGTTTCCGTGCTTTGCCACAAGCCAGTTTATGATTTAACCATTGGACGATGTCATGTTATAAGGTCATCGCGTGATGTCACGTTGTTCGAATTGGTATTGACGCCGCAAATTTTGACGATTCGTGACGTCATGATGACGCCATACGGTGACGTTTTCACTTGACAATGATTTCTAGCAGCACTCGTGTTGACGCCGTCGACGCTGATGCCGCCG
This sequence comes from Rhipicephalus sanguineus, assembly GCF_013339695.2. Lineage (NCBI taxonomy): Eukaryota > Metazoa > Arthropoda > Arachnida > Ixodida > Ixodidae > Rhipicephalus > Rhipicephalus sanguineus. The sequence goes on from NC_051183.1 coordinate 109,722,178, forward strand.
AAGCTCAATTTTCACGTTTGATGAAGCGTCTAAGGTATTTATTTGCCTTAATAAAAATATCGATGTAGAACATATATGATACTAGGTGCTATATATAGATGCCCAGTGAAATTTCTTACCTAGAAAAATTACTCGTGGGCATATGAAAACATCTGCACAGTTCTTACAAGTATGCGGGACTCATACGCTGATTTTATCGCTTGGTGTGAACTGGGCGACCGCGAAAGTTACGAACATTTTTTATTAAGACGCCGGAGTAGCCCACCACACTCTAAGAACCGGAAAGCCCGCAGTAAGAGTTAAAGAGCTTCGCTGCTGCTACAGATCTCACTCCACTCTCTCTACCGACGAGTAAGAGTATTAACGCCTGTTCATGCCACCTGGCAAAATGAGCAAAGTTCCTGTTCCATTTTTGCGTCCCATGAGAGAGTTCAGCGCTTGTTTTACTCTTCTACCGTATGAAAGCTTGTTTCGGATCTTGTTTTAGTATTAACACGTGGGATCGATTCCCAGTCGCGGGGGTCGCATTTCGATGGAGGCAAACAATTAGAGGATCATGTACGTGGATTTAGGTGCAGGTTGAAGCACATCAGACGGTCAAAATATCCGGAATCACTACCCTACTGCCGAATTTCCACTAAACCATACCCTGTTTTTTGGGATATAAAAGTAAACAAATAAATTAATTGAAATATTGTTTCAGTCTTCCCTCCCATCAATTTGAAGGAACTGTAAAGCTTGTGAAGTCTTCAGTCTTACAGGAGGAGCTGTGAATTTCGTCACGTGACGCAAGCAGGCAAAACAATAGAGCGTTCCACACTCGCTGTCGTGGCTACAAGCGGCACTGATTAACACTCCCAGGTTTGAATGCACAAATATACCCGATAAAGTGGACGGGAGGGTGAGCGGCGCCGTAGCTCAATTTGTAGAGCATCGGACGCGTTATTCGAAGGTTGCAGGTTCGGTCCCTGCTGCTGGAAGTTATCGGTTTGTCCACTTTAATTTCTTCATTTATATCACAATTATTACAAATACCATCTCCTACACTTTCCTTGGCATGAATATCTGTTAGTTGTCATTAAATGCTTTTTCTGGTCCTTCATCAAGTTGGTGATCTTGCAGGGGAATATTTTGCAAATGCAACTATGTATTGTGCCAATTTCTTCGGGGCTGCCGCATCGGCACTTGAGGAAGTGCCTCAAAAATGTTGAAAATAAACAACGCCATCAAATCAGAAATCTGTAACGCTCTTAATTATACGCGAAACTTTGGCGTAGTTGGTGGTTCAAATTCGACGCGTAATCGAGGCGTCCCAGGTCTCGCGGAAACACACTAAAACAAACATCGTGTAAGCAGGCTTACGTGAAGCATCGGAATTACGGCGGCGGTCATCCTCCCGTCCACTTTATTCGGTATATATGTGCATTTATACCTTGGAGTGTTAGTCAGCGCCGCTCGTAGCCACGACTGCGAGTGTGGAACACTCTTTCTTCTTCCTGCTGGCATGACGTATCACGTCATATTTTCACGAGCTGGCAGCTGACCAAGAATCCCTCGCATACTACATGAGGCTCTAGGCTCTGCAGCGCCGCCGCGGTAGCGTCTCAAAACTATGCGTGTCACGCCTTCCCCCATTGAAAACGCACCCATTCGGCACGCCGGACCTCTTTTTTATTTAGCGGCCGTGCCACAGTAATGAGTGAATGAATGAATGAATGAATGAATGAATGAATGAATGAATGAATGAATGAATGCTCCATTTGAGTGTACTTTAAGGGCCCTTAAACCACTAACAGACGCTCGCGTGCTCTTCTCCTTTCCTTTCCTTTATCAACAACAGCTTGCAACAGCCGTCATGACGTCACCTGAATGATTAGGTGACGTCGCGAACAAGAGACGCTGTCAGTGGGTGAACAAGAGGCTGTTTTCTGCTAGCAGATGCGCGCGCTTGTTCCGTTTGCACCTCGGACGCTATGCAAGGGCACTCGGAGGGGTGTATAGAGGAGCCGACGGACGCAGCCTGGCGAAGGAAAGGGCGAAACGAGAAAGCGCCTGCAATTTCGCCAGCGTTCGTTGTAGACTCGTGCACAACTGCAACGTCTCAACTAAATTTCGAGCTCTGGGTGGTTTACGGGCTCTTTAATGGCGCTAGCCCCAGAATGTGTTGCAATTTTGGTTCATTTGTGTAGACATAAACTGAAAGAAGACTGTTCTATATGGGTGTGTGCCATCATCGCGGCGCATACCCGCAAGTCAACTGTCTCTTCCTTCAATTAACTACTTCAATTAATTTAAGCACGCTCGAGGAGGTTGTGCAGCGCACCGTTGCACTGCTGAAGCGGATCGCAGAGGCCACGTAGAAGGAAGTGCTTGCTTAGCGTGCTCCGCCAGGTAACTCAATAATCCTGCTGCTAACAAAAAAAGAGTCTGCTCCTTCAATTAACTCATTCAATTATTTTAATAATCATCCTGAGGCTGACAGTTAATTGGCCCTCTTCTTAACTGAAGTTACCCCGATGTAATAGATAATCCGTACAATTCTTTACTTGGACCATTACCTCATTTTCAAATGACTTTATTTTATTGGGGTTTCATACCATCCGGACCAACGCTCAACTTCCGGCTGGCTGGGTGCGAGTTCCAGTGTGATCCTTAAAACGGGAATTAGTACATGTGCACTGGTAGAACGAGCTGTAACGTGCGTCCAAGTGATGGGGGCAGACTCCTCGAGCATAAAATTCGCTGCGTCGTCATACGGTTCGGATGTCGCGAGTGTACGCATTGTGTTGCGCCTTCACCAAAGTGTGATTCTTAAAGAAGCGGGCCCCCCCACTGTAGTGACTACCCACGGCAACACGGTAGTCTACATTGCCCAGAAATAGTCGTCATTACCCGTTTTTCAAGCGAAGCTAGTACTGACTTAGCTGTGAAGCTGGTAATGGTAGTGTTCTAAATATCCTGCCACCGCAGAAAAGGCACATCACGCGCTCGCCCGAAAGGACACTTCACACAAAGCTGCGTGTCCCTAAAATGTAAAAACACAAGGTCCATTTTGCATTCGCCTCAGCTGACTCGTAGGGGAAAGCCATCTTGTAAAACACGAATGTGTTTCATGCCGGTGTCAACGAAGACTTCACTGAAGTATCCTAGCCCCAGAAATGCATCAGTGAAATACAGAACGTATGTGTATCCGCGTGAAACGGTGCTATAGCTGTGAAACACTAATAGACATTGTTAAAGTTCTCATACATCACTGTACAGTAAGGGGTGAACTATACTCCTGTGAAGACACGGTTGGCTTTCGTGCTATACTGATTCGTATTGCCGGAATATCAGACATATGTTTGTCTTCTCAATCGACGTACTGATTCTCACCTGTCCACCTCCGAATGCTTGCTGCACCTAACGTGGTGTTTGCACTGCCTCCATGACAGGAGGCATTTCCAAGCTTTCTGCACCCCACCTTGTTTTGCACTGCCCCCGTGATCGGCCCACTTTTGGTTAAGTAACGATTGTATGCGACGACTTCATGACGTGACGTGACGTTTCGCGACATAGCGATGATGCTACGACATTTGACGATATGTGACTACAGCATACGATGATTTGTTGAAACACTCATGCTGATGCATACATGCTCTTAGACGCTACATAGAGAAGCCCAGTGGAATTGCTCACCTAGAAAAATTACTCCCGAGAAAACGCCGAGTTTCGTACACGGTTTTTAAGTATACCTGCTCGGTCGCAATCAAGTCGGAATTAATGCTTAACTGATAACTGATTTTATCAATTTTAGTGAACAGGGCGGACACAAAAGTTACAGTGCATTTTCGAGTATCAAGCCGTAAAAGCCAACTGCATAATAAATTCTCACCAACCAGCTCGATTTCCCGTGACTTACGGCAAAGAAGCTATGAAAATGACAGCCACGGCGTTGCAATTGATGTCCTCGTATCTGTAAAACCTGCTGTTATTAGCATTTTTATATGGTTGTTTTATAGTAGAGGTATAACTACAAAGGTCTCGCGTATGAAAAATTTATTCGGAATCCAGTGCTTTCAAAGAAGGGCTCGAATATCGGGCTTAACGTTGTCATCTCTTCTTGGGCCTCTACATCGGCGCCGAATGTCGTAATGTGCTTCTCAAGAAAACGATGAAGAATAAAATGAAAGTCTTCTGTAGAAGAGGCCGGTGTACCAGTAAACCTCCCGTTCCGCCTGATAAGAACAGAAAAAGGTGCACATGTACTGGTGCACACGCGTTTTAAGAGTGCTTTTTTGTTGTGTCTAGTTTTACTTGCATTTCACCGCTGGTTCACTCGTGTTTATACGCCCGTATGTCTAACGATCTTGTTCCAGACTGCCATGTCTATCTCAGGCTCAAACAAAATGCACATGTTCACCGAAACGAACTGTTGATTGCAAGAAGGACGCAGCTTATCTGAAAAATGGAAAACTACAGCTTTTAACTTAGCTTTATCTATCCTAACAGATGATGGCCCAAAAAAGTCACAATTTTTGAATAGGCAGCGCACAAAACGGCCAAAAATGCGTACACATAAAAAGACGCAAACACAAGCGCTGTACTGCAACTGGTGATTAATTGTCGAAAGACCCGGCTTATGTATGTAAACACGCACATGCGCTCTGAGAGCAGTGGATACGATGAGGACCAGAACAACACGAGGAAACCGCACAAATAAATGCACAACAAAAACAACAAAACACACGTGGGTCTAATACAAAATTTGCCACACAGTATGTGGTTATAAAACAAGGTATTGACAAGTTGCCGAGGGGCAACTGACACACTCATCTTTCCATTTGTTAATTTCCATGGCCTCGATTACCTCTCTAGTTTCCTTCTTGCGTTCCTTGCGCCCAATCTCCGTACCTGTTAAAGTGGGAGCACAGCCGCAATCCCTACAATGGAAGGCCAAATGTCCAGAATCTTTTGCTGCAAAGTGGCGGTTGTGTTTCGTTAGCCGTGTGTTTATGCACGTGCCTGTCTGATCAATCTAAACCTTGTTACATGTCAGAGGGATCTTGTAGATCACCCTATTCTGTGCATGCGACGCAGGGGTTGCGGTGGTTCATTTCACACGATTGCGTATGCCTCTTAGCGCCATTCACCGTTTTGCACAGGCCCGACAACCGCGCTGGTGCCGAGAAGACAACGTCGACTCCGGCTTTCCGGCCTATCTTTCGCAGATTGTGTGAAATGGCGTGCACATAGGGTATAACGACCGTACCCCGGTGGTTCCTGCTTGCCGCAGCACTTGTTTTCTTTTTCTTTTTTTCAAGCCTTCTGCGACCGAAACTAAGAGGTTCGAGGATACTCAGAGCGCCTAAGCCGGCTCACCTGGTTAGTGAAGCTGGCATCACCTTTGTGCGGACAGAATTTTTGGAGAGCGCTAAGGAACCATGACCTGGCAATTGCTCTATTTACTACCTTGGAGTGCGCGTATTGGTACGGGAGTGCGAGTTTGTTGCCCCTTGGTTCATAAGCCCAACATATGTGATCAGGCGATACGTATGCACCAAGGACTAAAAGCCTGATATACCCGCTAATGAAAATAAAAGTCACAGTTTCGCCGCAAGAGCGAAGCAATGAATGCGATAGCAAGAATTTGGAATGTCACACGAAGAACAACAAGCAGTTTGATACTTGCAGCGCGCCGCTGAAGCACAAAGAAGAACGCTCGAAAAGAACGCACAGGTATACACAGGACAAGCCTGAACTAACAACTGTCACATTTGTTACGTCTTTGTGCTAGAACTACGCGCTGCAAGTATCGACAATGGAGAATCAGATGTTCTTAGATATTTCTTTTTCTTTTAAACTGCAGCGCGTGGAATGGCCCCTGTGCGTCTCCTGCCACACAGGGGAGGCTGACGCCAGGTGTGGCCGGTGTGATTTTAGGGGCGAAGCTCCTTAAAGCGGCACCCGTTCGTCCTCGTCGTAGTGCGTAACCAGTCTTAACGCTAGTACCAGATCTTGACCTCCAAGGTGGTGCCGCTGGGAGATTTCTCCTGTGCGTTGTAGAACAATAAAAAATTCGCAGCGTGCGCGTTAACTAAAAGCCGAATTCTCCTGTCTCTCATTCCCCATTAGCAGCCATTGGCATGTCCCAGTAGGAAACCTTAGTAGAAGTAGAAGTGTAAGTGTTAGCTAAAAGCCGACTTCTTCTGTCTCTCATTCCCATTAGCAGCCATTGTTTACCTCCAAGGTAGTGCCTGGTGAGATTTCTCCTGTGCGTGAATAAACAATAAATATTTTGTTCAAAACGCCATTGATTGATGAAATAAACCAACGAAAGACGCCAGATGTTTTCTAAAAGCAAAACAGAAGTAACGAATGGGAGAAGTAACGAATGCACGCTCTCAAGGAGGTGCCCGCGAATTGTAGTAAAAAACTCACGGGGTCCCTTATGCATTAACGAAAGACGGCTAGAAGGCGAAAGCCATCTTTCTTTTCGTTTCAGCCGATATCTTGATCCTGCCTCGCCACCCTCTGGAAGCGTTCTGCACCTACCGTGGTTTTGCACTGCCTCCGTGATCAGCCCACCTTTGACCAAGCAAGATGTTATGCGATGAGGTCCAGGTGATGTCATAACCATGACGTCACCAATTTTCGCAAATTTGTGACGTCAGGATAACATTATATGGTGACGTCATTTTGCGATGGTTTTTTTTTTCGTCACTGCAATCGACGCCGCTGACAGGGGATGCCAATGCGGGGCGCCGGAGAGTTTTCGCGTTTGATCAGGCATCTCAGGCCTTCGCCTTAAAGTAGCAAACAAACAACTGAAAATCAATTTTTAGTCTCCTGAATTCTTTCTTGTGTCCTTGTTGCACACGCTGTCTCTTTTGTATGAAAATCAAGCTTTGCTTATGCAAAGTTCGAATCAAGGACCGTTAAGTAGATGCCACGATTTCTGCAGAAAGGTATGTCGTATAAGAGTGTCGGTGTTGGCCAGCTTACGATTCATGCTCAGGAAAAGTAACCGTGGTGTCGCGGCTACCTTTCCTATATTATATATGTTACTTGTATAAATATTCTGCAGCAAAACGGGAGCCGTGGGAGTGCACCGCAACACATCTCGCATAGACATTTCCGTATACGGCCCTGAAATGCCGGGGAAACGCATAACCGCCGTGAGTGCATTTCGATTAGAAAACTGCGACCCCATGCACAAAGAGAGAAACGCGTCTTTTTTTTTTATTGTTACAGTGACAAACATATAGTCGAAATCCAACAACGAATGTTTAGTAAAAACGTGTGTTATCTAAAACTCGCGCACTACAGAGCTCGTTCGGGTTTGTAGGATCGTCCGGGCTTGACACTTTTCATATAGAGGCAGCCATTCGTTCAGATTACAAGCCCGCTTTGGGCGAATTAGGTGCGAGCAAATGGTTTTCCGCAGCTACGGACAAGAGCCACACAAAGAAAATCGTGAGCTGTTAGCGAAGCGATTATTTCCTTTGTTGCTGCTAACTTCCTTTGCATCGCATGATATCCCTTGCGTAATGCAACGCGGTTTATTCCGTAGCATTTATAAGACGACAACCACGATGTCAGAATGGGTGATAACTCCATGATAGTCTCCGGGGATGGCGTGTCAAGCGACGAACCATGAGCGTTACGACAAGCCCGAACTCGCGGCTGAAGCTGACGAGGGTGTTCAGCGCTCTTTCAAGCCGAACGCTTTATATGCCTCAAAAAACGCGGAATTTGCCTGTCGGCCTCCCCCGTCGGCGGCTTACCGCGTCCTGCGGCGTCGGGGACGAGTGATGCAAGGAAACCATCTTAAAAACACAGCTCGCATCGAAACTCTTCAAGGAAATCATCATCACGTGATGACGTCACCATATGACATCAGATTGGCGTCACAGATACCAAAAATTGCGACGTCATCATCACGTCACAAATTCTGGTGTGACGTCATTTGACGTGACGTCACATGATGTCATTGAAACGCCCTGCCTTGGGTGGCGAGCAAAACCGGACAGCGTGCGACCTCAACAGCTGAAAATCAAGATGGCGCTAGGCAGTGGCAAGGAAAGTGACCGCTCGTGTTCGCTGCTGGCGTCGATTCCGGTTCAGCCGTCTCGTTCCTTCGCTGCTCTAGCATAAGCAAACACCCTCATCACATGACATCGTAGCTTGGACAAAGGTCGCATGATCACGGAGGCAGTGCAAAACCATGTGAGGTGCCTCCGATCCAGAGGCAGTGCGAAACCGCGCTAGGTACACAAAGCTTTCGGAGGGTGGCGGGGCGGGATCACTGCATCAAGGGAGCCTACATAACCGGGCGGTCATGTATGCTCCTTAATACTTAGACTGAGATGAAAAAGAAGATGGTTTTCGCCTTCGAGACGTCTTAGTTCAATGCACGAGGGACCCTGCGAGTTGTTTCCCGTGATGCGCTGCGCAGAGGCATGCTGGCGCACGCGACTTTTAGGAAAGGTTCATTGGACAAGTCATCTATACCATTTTTTTTCCATGTGGAGGTGGGGGCTGAAATTTTATGATGAGTATCAAGCGGTCTCGGTGGTGTGGGACCTAAGCGTCAACCAAGATCCCTTGGGACCTCGCAGCGGTCTTGGCCCCTAGGATCCCCGAGATCTGTTCCTCTGGATATGTGCCGAGCAGCACCGTCTCTCCCTGCTCATGATTGAGAGCGACGGTTGGCGGCAAAGCTCCCATTTACGCTAAGGTTGTAACTCACTGTAAGTAAGCTGTGTTGCTCACCGCAAAATATACACGGTGAGCAACACAGCTGCCTTCCGTGCCAATGACCGGTGGCTCAATGCCCTCTGTGATAGGCCTCCCGAGGTACGCCAGGCCTTGTGCCTTACCTCAACTAGCCCGTGGCGGCACCGTCGTAATCCTTGCGACCGCGCACTAGGGTACCTATCCACATGTTTGATTCATAATTTTCTTAATAAAATCTTGTTTCTATCTCTCTCTCTCTCCCTGTGTATACAATCAGTGTTCACAAAGGGGAGTTTCTTGAACCGGTACACGCGAGCGCTAGGAACGCTTATCAACGTAATACTTATAAAATACGTATGTACACGCACACAAACGCTAGACGCAATTTTGTGCAGTTCAGAAAGGAAAGTTTCTTGAACCGGTACATGCAAGCGCTAGAGACGCTTATAAACTAAATACTCATAATTTACTTATGTATGCCCTACATATACGCTAGACGCAATCATATGCACACTACAGTAATACACTCTACGCTACCAGCGAACTATATAACAACAATCCTGTTAGCTAAAACATTCAAGAGATCGAAAATAAGAAGGAAAAACACGAGAACAAATCAAATGCGAGGGGGTGTAGCACGGGGAGTTGGGTAACTTGTTTCTTTTCCTGATCTCAGTATGGCGCTGCAGGATATTACAAGTGCGTTTAGAAAAATTTCATTTCATCAGAGGACGTTACTAATATTTGGGTATAGTCTCATAATCAGGCATCGCATTTCTTTTGAGTGCTCAGCGCTGCTGAATCCAAATTATTAGGGGCACAGCCAGCTTAAGTCATCCTGGAAGGCCGCCATGCCTGATCGGGGTACAGTGCAAAGTTCTGCTGCCTACCTGAAAAGCTTTATCCACAACTTATACTATGAATTGTACCGAGAAAAATATATAATGTTTCCATTTTATCTTTTAAGCAAGCAACCGCAAGACAATGAAAATGCCTGAATTGGTGCCGTTTAACCCTTTCAGGCCCAGTGATTCCAATCGGAATCAATTTTCTAGGTCACTCAGCAAGCACCTGGTAAAGATAAAGCGTTGATCTTTTTAGATGTGAAGCATCTTATGGCGGAGTTCAATCCAGTGGTGGTGGTTGTGGTGGTGGTGTGCGGCGTGACTACCCTTACTGTGCATGCGCAAACCTTCTCCACTTACCCTCTTCACTCCCTCTCTCCCCTTTCCCTCTCCACATCACCTCTCCCCTTCCCCTCCTCCTTCCATTTCCCCATCTCATTTCCCTTTCCCACCCCCTCTCCACTTCCCCTCTCCACTCATTCTCTCATCTTTCCCCCTCTCCCCTCTCCTCCCTCCTCCCCCTATCCACATCACCTCTCCCATTCCCTTTCCCCATTGCCTTTCCCCTCTCATTTCCCTTTCCCACCCCTCTCCACTTCCCCTCTCTCCTCCCCCTTCCCCCACTCCCCTCCCCTCCCCCTCTCCACATCACCTCTCCCATTCCCCTTCTTCTTTCCCTTTCCCCTCCCCCTCACCATTCCCCCTCTCCACTTCCCCTCTCCCCTTTCCCCCTAACCATTCCACCTCTGAAACGCGGGCTCTACATGCCGAAACACTGCTTCGCATCGCCTCATGCCCCCCTTTAGCGGGAGATGGTGTGATTTTTAAGAGCTCATATTTAGCATATATGGTGCCAATCTGGTACAGATAGAATCACAATTGTCTAGAGCAGTCAAGCGGCCGGCTGGGGGCTGCAACAGCGCTGCGTACTGGCAGTCGCTGGGTTCGAGATATGTTGGATGCAAGCGCCAAAAGACTGCACGTGGCATGTGCACGTCAGCCTAGCTGCGATGCCAGCTTGTAAATTTGGTCATAACAGATAGTCAGTTTTGTTGTTTTCTTTTCCTTCTCCTTTTTTTGGTTTTTGCTTGTTGCCGCTTGTGGAAAGGCCACTCTCTGTGATAAGCGTGGGTGTGCACCGGAATGTATGCACTGGCTCTGAGAACTACACATGATTCAAGATAAAAAATGGCATCGGCGTCTCGGTGAATGGTGGCGTCAACGCCAACGGCGAATGGCCAAATGACGAATGACGCGAAGTAAAACCAATTATTTGCGATGCCTCCATGGCTAACGAAGGAAGAGCGGCTAGCGATCGCAATATTGAGGCGTAAAATGACCCATAGAGCTATTTGGGACGTGACAGGACGCCGAATGGGGAATGTGAGCAGAGTCTTAAAGGCGTACCGTAAAACAGGTATCATCGAAGACGCTCCGCGTGGTCGCCCTGAAAGGGCCACGTCGCCTCAGGAAGACCTACTGATTGTGGCCGCATCTGCAGTAGGCCCCTTTCTAAGTGCGATGCAGCTTAGGGATGAGCACAGCTTTACAAGTGTCAGCCTGCCAACAATAAGACAGAGCCTCCACGAAGCTGGCATGCACAGTAGGGCTGCGTGCGAAAAAACTTTCCTGGAAGAATCCAACAAAAGGTCTCGTCTTGAATTTATTTCCACATGTAAGTCGTGGAAACCAGACAACTGGCGTGACCTTGTCTTTTACGAGGAAGCGTTTTTTTGCACCTTGTGGGACGTTCAGAGAATGGTCTGGCGGCCCGAAAGGTGTCGGTATGCTGGCGAAAATTGCAGTAGGTGCTTATATCTTTGATGAGATCGTTTTTAGATGCGAAGTATCTTAAGGCCGAGCTCAATCCGGTGGTGGTGGTGTGCGGCGTGACCACCCTTACTGCGCATGCGCATACCCTCTCCACACACCTCCTCTCCACTCACCCTCACCCCTTCTCCTCTCCACTTTCCCTCTCCGCATTCCCTCTCCACTATCCCTCTCCATTTTCCCTCTCCACTTTCCCTCTCCCATACCCCGCTCCCCTCCCCCTTTCCACTCTTCCTCTGAAACGCGGGCTAGACATGCCGAAATTCTCTCCTGCGCAACGTCGCGATGAGCTCGAGCGCATGCGCGTCCCCTCCCCTTCTCTCTCCTCTCCTACGCTGCCCCCCTCTCGCCCGCCAGTCGACCGCATTCCCCGCTCGCCCTGTGAGAATTAAGGGCCGGGCTAGATGGAAGATACGACGCGCGTAGCTTCCCTCTTCGCGTTCCACGACGCGAGGTCGGTAGCATGCCCAACGAACGCCAACGGAACGCGATCGTGCAAGTGCTCCGGCTTCGCATCGCCTCATGTTTCCCTTTAGCGGGATATGGCGGAATTTTTTTGTGTGTGCGTTATGTCTACAAGATCCAGCCGTGAAATGTTTGCTATCAGCAGTACGAAATGAAGAAAACCAATTAATTTTGCGTGTATTTTTTACTCGCTCAAATGTGGTGCATTACCATTTGCAGTTTCACGTCGGCTTCTTATTCTTTCGTCGACATCTAAGGGTTATGTATTAGCCGCCGACGTGGTACTCTGTTCTCCGTTTTTCAAATTACGTCCGGCCTATTCACGTGGCATAAGCCGCATCCTGTATACGAGACAGCCAGTGCAGTGCAGCCGATAGTGCCACATTCAGTTCGCTTCATCACAGTAAGCATGAAAGCCTCGTTTATTCCGCTCTCTGCCGACAAGGTTCGACTAATTTGCGTGTTCGTCACCGTGTTTCGTTAAAGAGGATTTTCACATTTGTGCTGCAGGTTCGATGATCGATACATATATAATGTCTGTTCCAGTGGCCGCACATGCGTCCATGTGTGGGGTGCGGTCAGCTACACATCCCTCGGACCACTTCACCGTTCAACAGGCCGAATGACGTCCGATGACTACATCGGCGTCCTACAATATACATTGCTGCCGTACGTCCTTGATGGCCCATTTCCCTATGGCCTTTTTTGGCTTCAGCGAGATGGGGCGTCGGTACACACTGTCAGGAGCGTCAAAGAATTGCTTGATAAGCTAGCCATCTCCCCATTTGAATTTCCGGCGCGAAACCCGGACCTCAACATAACTGAGAATGTTTGGGGCCTAATAGCAACAAATTTGAGCAGAAGGACCGGGTTAACAACTGCTAGAGCCAAGGAACTCTCGGAAGCTATTCAAGAGGAGTGGAAGCGAATTCGTCAACTTCCTCATTACGTGAATTCGCTCTGTGATTCCCTACCTAGGAGGGTCGCCTTTGTGACCGAAAGCCGAGGAGCACCGATTGATTTCTGAGTGCATGCGTTGCAGTGGTGCACTCATTGGTTTATTTTTGCTTCACCAGATTAAATGAACGTGTTATTTTACTTTGGTTTATTTTTTCCCATAAGGCATTGAATAAATCATGCGTGCCACACCCGCTTGAAACACTACCTCATGTATGTCTGCTGAACTATTCATTTAATTGAAGTAGCAGCCCGATACATTTTCAAGATAGCAAATTGATTACCGTCTTTTCTCATGCTACGTTAGAAGAAATCTTCACCTAAGGTGAACTTCGTCTTCCCCATTCAGCGCTCTGAAACACCAGGATTATTTCATCAAGTTATACATTCAGTATTTAGAAACAAAAGTACTATCGTGCTGGCTTTCCGCGGTATAGAAAAGAATTTAGCATCAGGTGTTCTAAGTGGTGTTCTAAGTCAAAGCTCCTTAAGATATAATATTGCCACGTGCGTTTCTTTATCACTTTTGCTGTATTCGGTTTTCGGCCACAAAGACTGTCAGCAACGCTCAGCGCGAACCGCGCCTCGTTGTTCGAGAACCTTCGCGATCTTTGTAGACCGTTTTGTTAAGATTGCACGCAAGACGCGCACACTCGAGCTTATTCTAGAATTTGCACGACAGCCAGCGATAACGCTGGAATATTCGACGGCACATGTTTAAATGCCGACGCGCTTCACCGCTTGTCAGTTGATCGACGGACGACGCCCTGTTCGCCGCTATCATTGTACAGCGTGTATTGCTGTAGTTCTAGTTCTCATTTTCCGGCCACAAGTTCGGCCAAATAAACAGTTTCACCCTGCAAAGGCCGACTGCTGTCTTCGTCGACGTCACGACCACGTGACATCTGGTGAAGGTGCTGCTGCTTCCATGATCCGGACGCCCCCGCGAAGCGCTGACCCAAGCCCAAGCCGCGAGGAGGACGACGGCAAAGAAAACCCGGATCGTCGAACAAGCCGCAGGCAGAAGGGACTGCAGCCAGAGTACGGGCTCCTTCCCGAAAACACCAGGCAGCCCCAGGTCCCAACACCGACCGCAGCGACGATGACCGACTCCGTGCAGCCTGCGCCGATACTTCTCCGGCAGCCCAAGGAGCCGCCAACTTTCCGCGGGTCGTCATTCGAAGACCCGGAAACCTGGCTCGAGACCTTCGAAAGGGTCTCAGCGTTCAACAACTGGGACTCCGAGGACAAGCTGCGCCACGTCTACTTTTACCTGGAAGATGCAGCAAGGACCTGGTTCGAGAATCGGGAGTCCACTCTTCGAACCTGGGGCGCCTTTCGCAGCGCTTTCCTGGAGACGTTCACAAGCGTCGTCCGAAAGGAAAGGGCCGCAGCCTTGCTGGAGACACGGGTCCAACTTCCAAATGAAAGCGTGGCCATCTTTGCAGAGGAAATGACCCGGCTATTTCGCCACGCTGACCCTGCCATGCCCGAGGAAGGAAAGTCCGCTTCCTCATGCGAGGGGTAAAGCAAGAGCTCTTCGCTGGTCTGATGCGGAACCCACCTTCGACAGTCCAAGAATTCGTCTCAGAAGCGACGACGATTGAGAAGACGATGGAAATACGAACCCGCCAGTACAATCGCCGTACGATTGAAGACAGCCCAGCTGTTCATGCCCTCGCCTCCGACGACCTGCGCGAAACGATCCGAGCGATCGTTCGGGAGGAACTGCGCAAGCTATTACTCTCACCACAGCCTCAAGTGGACTCGATCGCAGAGGTCGTTCGATCAGAAATCCAGCAGTCGCTGGGCAACCTTGAATCACCACTGCCCCAGCCGCAAGCCATGAACTACGCTGCTGCAGCTCGACGCAACGCCCCCCCCCCCTCCTCGCACACGTCAAGACGCCGCGCCGCCCCAGCAGTCCCGCCGTCAGGCACCACCGCCGCCGCCACCGACGTCATACCGCCCACCAGCCGGCCAGCGATACACGCTAAGGAAGACCGACGTTTGGCGCGCCCCTGACAACCGCCCGCTCTGCTACCACTGCGGGGAGGCCAGCCACACGTACCGCCGCTGTCAGTACAGACAGATGGGGCTTCGAGGATTCGCCGTCAACGCGCCGCGCCCACAGCCAGGCGAACGGCCTCGCGACATCGACGACTACCTCACCGGAACACAGTGGCAAGAACGACGACCTTCCCGCTCGCCTTCGCCGGGCCGCTACATGTCACCGCACCGCCGGCAATACACTGGCCCAAATCGGGGCCGGTCACCTAGCCCGTATCCGGGAAACTAAGGGCAGCAATCGATGGAGGTGCGGTTGCTGTACGACGAACTACCGAAGATCCTCCGCCGACGACGACCGAACGAAGCCCTAGCGTCGAAACTTCACGGCCTGAGGAAGACCTGACGACGCCACGTCGAAGCAGCGGAACAAACAGACGCAGCCGTGACCCGACGCCGCGACCCAACCGCAACGCAAGACGACGAACTAGCGACCTCGACGTTCTCATTGACGGCCACAACGTCACCGCTCTCGTCGACACTGGAGCCGACTACTGCGTCATCAGAGGGCCTTTCGCCACGAAGTTGAAGAAAGTTAAGACTGCTTGGGAAGGCCCCGAAATCCGTACCGCTGGAGGCCATCTAATAACACCGTCTGGAGTCTGCACAGCAAGAGTAACAATCAATAATCGCACGTATCCTGCGAGTTTCGTAATCTTGCAACACTGCTCCAGGGACGTCATACTTGGCATGGATTTCTTAAACCATCATGACGCCGTCATTGACTTAAGAACCAAGTCGATAACCCTATCGTCGGACAGAACGACACCGCCGGATACGAATCCATGTCACCATGCCCTGAACGTGCTCGAGGATCAAGTTACCATCCCGCCTCGCTCCAGCGTCATGATTCCCGTCAGCACCGAAAAAGCTGAAGACATCGAAGGTGTCATCGAGAGCGATCAGCGTTTGCTACTAGACCGTGACTTCTGCGTTGCAAGGGGCATTGCTCGGTTGCACGAAGAAAAAGGAAGCGTGATGCTAACGAACTTCAGCCAAGAATACAGACACCTGAGCAGGGGCACGACAATTGCATACATCGAAGAAATCTTGGCCGTCAGCGATGCATTTGCCTTTTCGGATTACGACGAAGCTACGACGACTACCCCAACAGCTGAGCCACCCATCGACGTAAACCCAAATCTTCCCACTCGCCAACAGCAACAGCTTCGATGCCTTCTGCAGAAAAACAAGGACTGTTTCTCGTCGTCATCGCGGGTCCGACAAACGCCCCTTGATAAGCACCGCATTATAACAGAAGAAAATGCTCGACCACTCCGTCAGTCCCTACCGGGTTTCGACGCGGGAACGGGACGCCGTGAAGAAACAGGTCGACGAAATGCTACGCGACGACATCATTCAGCCGTCGAACAGTCCGTGGGCATCCCCCGTGGTGCTAGTGAAGAAGAAGGATGGGACTCTCCGTTTTTGCGTCGATTATCGTCGCCTGAACAAAGTCACGAAGAAGGACGTGTATCCCCTTCCCCGGATTGACGACACCCTGGATCGATTACACAACGCAAAGTACTTTTCGTCGATGGACCTCAAGACCGGTTACTGGCAAATAGAAGTCGACGAGAGACACCGAGAAAAGACTGCCTTTATAACGGCAGACGGCCTGTTTGAGTTCAAGGTCATGCCTTTTGGTCTTTGCTCGGCACCTGCGACTTTTCAACGGGTTATGGATACAGTACTGGCCGGCTTGAAGTGGCAGACGTGCCTCGTGTACTTGTACGACGTCGTCGTGTTTTCCTCAAACTTCGACGAACACCTTCGGCGCCTTGAAACTGTACTTCAAGCAATCAAGACCTCCGGACTCACTTTGAAGCCTGAAAAGTGCCGCTTCGCGTACGAGGAGCTCTTGTTCTTGGGTCATGTGATCAGCAAGGATGGTGTTCGCCCGGAGCCGCGGAAAACTGCTGTCATCGCTGACTTCCCGACGCCCATCGACAAGAAGGCAGTATGCCGTTTGCTCGGCTTGTGCGCCTATTACAGACGTTTCGTCAAGGAATTTTCACGGATCGCTGAGCCACTGACGCAACTCACGAAGGCCGACGTCGAATTCAGGTGGGAAACGTCGCAAGTTCAGGCATTTCAAGAATTGAAACGACGCCTGCAGACGCCTCCGATACTTGCACATTTCGACGAGCACGCGGATACGGAAATCCACACCGACGCAAGCAGCGTAGGACTCGGCGCCGTCCTTGTGCAGAAGACCGACGGATTGGAAAGTGTCATCAGTTATGCTAGCCGGTCGCTATCAAAGGCAGAAATCAACTATTCCACAACAGAAAAGGAGTGTCTGGCCATCATCTGGCTACATCAAAGTTTCGCCCCTACATCTACGGCCGGCCCTTCAAAGTTGTGAGCGACCACCACGCCTTGTGTTGGCTAGCCAACTTGAAGGACCCTTCAGGTCGCCTCGCACGGTGGAGCCTAAGACTTCAAGAATTCGACGTTACAGTCGTTTACAAGTCCGGAAGAAAACACTCCGACGCCGACTGCTTGTCTCGTGCCCCCGTCGACGCACCGCCGCAGGACGACCATGATGATGACTGCTTCTTGGGAACCATAAGTGCCGACGACTTCGCTGAACGGCAGCAAGCCGACCCGGAACTCAGGGGCCTTGCGGAATACCTCAAGGGCAGGACCACCGTTGTTCCAGAAGTATTCAGGCGGTGATTGGCGTCATTTCTCTTGAAAAACGACGTCCTCGTAAAGAAGAACTTCTCTCCGGCCCGGGCCGACTACCTCATCGTTGTACCTTCGGCACTGCGACCAGAGGTTCTGCAGGCCCTGCACGACGACCCGGCGGCGGGCCACCTCGGCTTTTCCCGCACGCTCGCGAGGATACAGGAAAAATACTACTGGCCACGCCTTCCTGCCGACGTCGCCCACAACGTTAAGACTTGCCGAGTGTAGTGAATGGAGGAAATTTGTAGAGGAAATTTATATGGCTGTGAAGTTTTGGTGGAATTTCGATATGTTTGTGCGGACGTACGAGAATGAAGACGACGGCGACATGAAGGCGAGCCAGAGGCAGGTGGCACGCGCGGCGGCGGCACGAGAAAAGAAAGCAAGAAAAGAGGACGAGAAAGAAGAGAGGCGCGTGTGGAACACGCAGAGGGCTGAGCGAAGCTAGCCGAAGGACACGCCGGACCAGGGCGCTGTCCGAGAAGTCGTGGCCGTGCTGAGCGAGGACTGGTGCTTGCCTGGTGTTTCGGGCGTTGGCGGTGTCTCCAGCGAGGACGTGCCGGACCAGGGCGCTGTCCGGGGAGCTCCTCCTGTCTGTTCTCGGTGAGACCTGGGGAGCCGAGCTACCTGCCTGAGGCTACCGGTACAGAGCGCGGCTCCTGCTGTGTCGGCGGGCAGGCGTCACGAGTTCCTGAACACCGTCGCCACCTGGGACGGCGCAAGGCCGTGATCAAACGGGAGGCCTTACGGAGGCCTTGTCTTCCTGCTGTGAAGCACACGGGACGTGTCACCTGCGTGCCTGGGCTCGCCTTCGACGAGACTCGTCGCCGCACGGGGACTGACCCTCCAACATCTACAAGTCGTGAGATGTTTTTTCTGTACCCTCGATCGGACATTCGGCGGTTAGGACGTTCATATTAATTTATGTGTGTTTATCTCTGTGCTTGTTCTCCGTGATCGTCCCTAGAATCCCTTGTCCCCATAAATGTTTATTGAAACTTATTCGTGCGTATTCTCTTGTCGCCTGTTCCGTTGAGCCACGCACTCGCAAACGTGACGAACTACCACTCGGTCCTTACAATTTTCTGGCGTCCGCGACAGGACCAAGCTCTTCCTTACACCTTAGAGCCTCACGTTGCTTGTGTGTGGTGGGCGGCAATGGACGAAAAGAGAACGCTCGTTGAGTTAGGGAAGGAGATGGGACTCAGTGGAGAGGCCTTGCAGGCATGGGTCAGTGCAGAACAGAAGGATATGAGGGATCAGCGAGCTAAGGAGCGGGAAGAAGCGAGGGTAGCGGCGCAGGAGGAACATGCGCGAGAGTTAGCGCGTATGGAGGCTGAACGGGCGCTCCTCGAAGAGCGAAGGCGTGTCTTGGAGGCAGAGCGTTCGAGTCCGAGAGTCGTAGGCAATGAAACAGTTGGTGGTCAGGGTTTTCGCAGCCCCCACAAGATGATTCCTCCCTATAACGAGGGTAGGGAAGAACTAGATGCCTATATACAACGGTTTGAGAGAGTAGCGTCTAGTCAAGGTTGGCCACAAGACAAGTGGGCCTCGTCTTTGAGTCTTTGTCTGACGGGCGAAGCACTAACGGCAGTAGGTCGGATGTCCGCGGAAGACGCTACCGATTACCCCAAGCTCAAGCAGACCTTGCTGCAGCGGTTCCGCTACACGGAAGAAGGGTACCGTGTAAAGTTCCGGGATGCGAAGCCTGAAAACGCTGAGACAGCACGACAGTTTGCCGGTCGTCTTCTAGGATACTTTGACCACTGGCAAGAGTTAGCCAAGACAGCAAAGACCTATGAAGCGCTGCGAGACAGAATCGTGTCTGAGCAGTTTTTACGACGCTGCGAAGAAAAACTGGCGATCTTTCTGAAGGAAAGAGGATGTGATGACCTTGACACACTGGCAAAGACAGCTGACCAGTACTTGGAAGCGCAAGGCATCATAAATCTTGCTAGAGGCAAGGAAGCTAGAGAAGAGAAGGGAAAGCCGCCTGGCCATTATAAAGCAGCTGTGACGACAGAGAGCAAAGGAAAGCCTCTCTGCTTTATTTTCAATAAGCCGGGACACAAAGCTTCCGACTGCTGGACGAGATCTAGGGCATCGAAGCCATCACCATGCTGGAAGTGCAAGAAGCCTGGTCATAGCGCCGACACGTGCTCTAATGGCTCTGGGAGACATGGTGAAGCTTCATGCTCTGTTCTAAGACAGGAAGAATCGCAGAATGAGCAGAAAAAACAACGGAAGCCTGCCCATACAAGTGCATGCAAAAGTCATGGGATGCTGGATGTTGCCCAGAGCTGTACAACCTGTTGTGGAGGATGGAAACAGATGCCGACGGTCACGGGTCGTCTGGAAGGCAACTTGGTGACTGTCCTCCGAGATACCGGCTGCAGCACGGTTGTAGTAAAACGGTCACTGGTTCCCGACACCAAGCTAACTGGCAACACACGCATTATACGCTTACTAGACCGGTCGGAAAAGTGTCTGCCAGAGGCCGACGTATTTATTGAGTCACCGTTTTTCAGGGGAGTTGCTCGTGCTGTTTGCATGGAGAACCCTCTGTACGATATTATCCTTGGCAACATCGAAGGTGCTGTCCCGATTGCAGATCCTGATTTCAAGCAAACAGATTCACCGAGTGAGAAAGTGACAGAGACAGCGACAAAGCATAGCAAATCAAGGGAAGTGACGGCCGCTGCAGGGAAGACGGGAAAACGGCAAAATTACGTCAGCCCGGAAGAACTTCGGCAATTGCAGAGCACGGATCAGACACTGGAGGCTTGTTTCCAAGCATTGGGCCAAACAACAACGTCCAAGAAACAAGCTACTACCAAGTTCGTGCTGGTCCGTGGCATCCTTTTCCGGCATTACCAGACTGCGGAACAGCGACACTTCGAACAACTGGTGGTTCCGAAGAAGCTACGCGCCACAGTAATGAAGATGGCACACGAGGGATTGCTCGCTGGACATCAGGGGCAAAAGAGGACAGTAGACCGTGTTCTTGAAGAGTTTTATTGGCCTGGAGTACAAGCGGATGTCACACGCTTTGTAAAATCGTGTGACATATGTCACAGAACAGTGCCAAATCACCTCGTGGGTCGTGTGCCTTTGGGGAATATGCCCATAATCGAGACTCCATTCCACCGAGTCGCGATTGATATTATCGGTCCTCTGTCCCCAACTTCGCAAAAAGGAAATAGATACGTTTTAACGATGATAGACCTTGCCACGCGCTACCCAGATGCGGTAGCCTTGCCGAGTATTGAAACGGAGCGAGTTGCGGAAGCGCTACTAGAAATGTTCGCTCGCGTTGGAGTCCCACGAGAAATAGTAAGTGACCGTGGCAAGTTTTTCGCATCTGGCCTGATACAAGAACTGAGACGACTACTGCCAGTTCGACAACTGCCCACAATGTCTTATCACAGCATGGTGAATGGGCTTGTTGAAAACGTCAATAGGACACTGAAGCAGATGATTAGGCGAATGTGTCAGGAGTGCCCTAAACAATGGGACATGCATTTGGCTCCACTACTCTTTGCTTATTGTGAGGTCCCACAAGCGAGCCTTGGCTTTTCGCCATTTGACCTCCTGTACGGACGATTCGTACGTGGCCCAATGGCCGTCCTTAAGGAATTGTGGACAGGCGACCACCTCGATGCTGAGATCAAGAGCATGTACGGATGTGTCATCGAGATACAAAAGAGATTGCCGAACACCTGCAAAATAACTCATGAAGAGCATCAGAAGGCAAAAGCTTCCCAGAAGAAATACTACGACAGGAAGACAAGACTTCGACAGCTGTCTGCAGGCGATAAAGTGCTGCTGCTGCTTCCATCGGACAGGAGTAAACTTACCCTCACATGGAAAGGTCCCTTCACAGTCGTCGAAAAACGCAGCGACTGTGATTATCTAGTTGACCTGGGTTCGCAAACGAGCTTGTTCCACGTTAACCTCCTCAAAAGATATGAGGAAAGGGAAATATAACCCCATCACCGATAGTGTCCTTTCGAACAAAGATGTACGTGTTTTGTTTGCTTAGAACGATCGCAAAAGAAGTGCAACATTATGTAAATTGTGTCCTTGTGTGTTGTTGGATTTCATGAATGTGAACAAGTTGTTGTACCGAACAACTTTCTTGAGTGGGGGGATAATTGTAGTGAATGGAGGAAATTTGTAGAGGGAATTTATATGGCTGTGAAGTTTTGGTGGAATTTCGATATGTTCGTGCGGACGTACGAGAATGAAGACGACGGCGACATGAAGGCGAGCCAGAGGCAGGTGGCACGCGCGGCGGCGGCACGAGAAAAGAAAGCAAGAAAAGAGGACGAGAAAGAAGAGAGGCGCGTGTGGAACACGCAGAGGGCTGAGCGAAGCTAGCCGAAGGACACGCCGGACCAGGGCGCTGTCCGAGAAGTCGTGGCCGTGCTGAGCGAGGACTGGTGCTTGCCTGGTGTTTCGGGCGTTGGCGGTGTCTCCAGCGAGGACGTGCCGGACCAGGGCGCTGTCCGGGGAGCTCCTCCTGTCTGTTCTCGGTGAGACCTGGGGAGCCGAGCTACCTGCCTGAGGCTACCGGTACAGGGCGCGGCTCCTGCTGTGTCGGCGGGCAGGCGTCACGAGTTCCTGAACACCGTCGCCACCTGGGACGGCGCAAGGCCGTGATCAAACGGGAGGCCTTACGGAGGCCTTGTCTTCCTGCTGTGAAGCACACGGGACGTGTCACCTGCGTGCCTGGGCTCGCCTTCGACGAGACTCGTCGCCTCACGGGGACTGACCCTCCAACATCTACAAGTCGTGAGATGTTTTTTCTGTACCCTCGATCGGACATTCGGCGGTTAGGACGTTCATATTAATTTAGGTGTGTTTATCTCTGTGCTTGTTCTCCGTGATCGTCCCTAGAATCCCTTGTCCCCATAAATGTTTATTGAAACTTATTCGTGCGTATTCTCTTGTCGCCTGTTCCGTTGAGCCACGCACTCGCAAACGTGACGAACTACCACTCGGTCCTTACACCGAGATTGCCAGCGACGGAAGACACCGCCGACTAGGCCAGCGGGGCTTCTGCAGCCAATCGAACCACATCACCGGCCGTTCCAGCAAATCGGGATGGACATACTGGGGCCGTTCCCGACGTCGACTTCCGGCAACAAGTGGATCGTCGTAGCAACTGACTACCTCACACGTTACGTCGAGACAAAGGCCTTGCCCAAAGGCAGTGCCCCCGAGGTAGCCAAGTTCTTCGTGGAGCACATCGTCTTGCGTCATGGCGCCTTAGAGGTCCTCATAACAGACAGAGGTACCGCCTTTACGGCGGACCTAACTCAGGCGATCTTCAAATACAGCGAGACGAGCCACCGCCGCACCACCGCCTACCACCCACAGACCAATGGCCTCACCGAGCGTCTAAATAAGACCATCGCCGACATGCTGGCCATGTACGTCGACGTTGAGCACAAGACGTGGGACGCCGTCCTTCCATACGTGACCTTCGCTTACAACACGGCCGTCCAAGAAACAACGCAGATGACGCCGTACAAGTTGGTCTACGGAAGGAGCCCGGCGACGACGCTCGACGCCATGCTACCGAACGTCACCGACGAAGAAAATCTCGACGCCACCGCTTACTTACAACGTGCCGAAGAAGCTCGACAGCTCGCCCGCCTGCGCATCAAGACCCAGCAGAACACCGACAGCCGTCGCCACAACCTTCGACGACGCTTCGTGGAGTACCAGCCCGGCGACCGTGTCTGGGTCTGGACACCAATACGACGACGCGGACTGAGCGAGAAGCTTCTGCGACGATACTTCGGACCGTACAGGGTACTTCGACGCCTCGGCTCACTCGACTACGAGGTTGTGCCTGATGGCATTATGAACTCTCAGCGGCGCCGTGCACGACCTGAAGTCGTCCATGTCGCGCGCCTCAAACCATATTACGCACGTTAGCGAATCTGAGGACTGTCATTTTGCTTTATTATTGTGCTTTCTTGCTTGTGCTTATTGTTTATTGTACTTTGTTGCTTTATTCTTGATATTTATTGTTGCATGCGTTGGCCTGTTCTGTTTTAAGCATCGGGACGATGCTTTTTGAGAGGGGGGCATTGCCACGTGCGTTTCTTTATCACATTTGCTGTATTCGGTTTTCGGTCACAAAGACTGTCAGCAACGCTCAGCGCGAACCGCGCCTCGTTGTTCGAGAACCTTCGCGATCATTGTAGATCGTTTTGTTAAGATTGCGCGCAAGACGCGCACACTCGAGCTTATTCTTGACTTTGCACGACAGCCAGCGATAACGCTGGAATATTCGACGGTACATGTTTAAATGCCGACGCGCTTCACCGCTTGTCAGTTGATCGACGGACGACGCCCTGTTCGCCGCTATCATTGTACAGCGTGTATTGCTGTAGTTCTAGTTCTCATTTTCCGGCCACAAGTTCGGCCAAATAAACAGTTTCACCCTGCAAAGGCCGACTGCTGTCTTCGTCGACGTCACGACCACGTCACAATATCATTCACTTCCTTAGTGTCCACATATTTGATCATTTTTAAAAAAAGGAAGAAAAAAACACGGCTTGCATTATCGATGCTGGACTGTTCTTTGTGCCTGCTTTCTGCCTGCTACCCGGCGTCGTTCGATAAACACCCTTCGAAGATAAAAAACCTCATGCTTTTATGCACGTTTCATAAGCCTAAGCTGCTCATTACTGTTTCTGGTGTTTTACCTTTTATTTCATATGTTACACTAAGAATCTTCTCAAGTTGCTGTGCTTTTTTCTGAGCTTTAAAGCAAAAATGAATAGCTTAAATGCTACCAGTCGTTCGGCTTCAAAAAGATACCAATCTATTAGGGCAATCGTGTTTCATTTTTTGCTCTTTTATCATCTGCGGCGGCGGCTGCACGTGACGAAGCAGGCAGCGAATAAGCGCAGATCCCGCCCACGTTTGTTTGTGAAAACTTTACTAGCCGATAACAGAAATGGCCGCGAGCAGTCATGCAGCATGCAGGCTTTTGGCGCTTGCATCCAGCATATCTCGAACCCAGCGACTGCCGGTAAGCGTCGTTTTGCAGCTCGCAGCTCGACTGTTCTAGACAAGTATTTTTCACAAGTATGATCTGTACATACAACAAAGTGAGGTCACGTGTGAACAAAGAAATTACAGAAGCGGTCATGCTATTCGCGCATTTCACTGAGGCAGCTTCTTCTTTCACCATGCAGAGATAAGGCACTTATTTTAGTTTTGCGTTGGAAATATGAATGTTGGCTATTGGGCGTTTTGCTATCCCATCTAATCAACTGATTATGTAATAGAGTAGGTAATATAACGGAAATATTTTGATTAATAGTTATTTATAAATTAATTTGGACATTATTTATTGTTCATTGAAAAGTGTGAGCAAATGTTTTTTTTTTCATTTTTTGGACTACCATGGTCATGCACATCTCGAAATTGAAAACCAGTTGCTTGCTATAAAATTAATAATTATGAGATTGAAAGGTTTAATGGTCTGCTTCGAATTCATCACCAAGCAACATGAAGGTTCTATCAAAAGAAGCTCCATTGCCATAGCGAGAGTGAATGAATGAATGAATGAATGAATGAATAGAAAGACTTTAGGGAAGCTTAATGTTCCGTTTGAGGGTACTTCACGTCCATAGCCACTGCATTTGGTGAACGTTCGGTTTTTTCGCGTAGAAATTGGAATGAAATAAGACTGTGCTGCAGCGGGTGTGTGCCATTTAGACGGCGTATCCGCTATTAAACTGTCTGCTCTTTAAATGAAATATTTCGATTATGTTAAGCGAGCTCGAGGAGCTTCGCCAGCGCAGAGACCCACTGCTGAAGCGGATAGCAGAGCCATTAAAGATTGAAGAATGAAGTGTGTGGTTAATGTGCTCCGCTCATCAAGGAAATCATCATCATCATCATGTGCTCCGCTAGGTGCCTCAGCGACTCCACCTGTTCAAGAAAAACAGTCTGCTGTTTCAATGAACTCATTCAGGTAATTTTGATTCAAAATCCTGACAATTAAATGGACCTTTCCTTAACTAAACCTATGACTCGATATAATATGTATTCCAAGAAGCAGTTCGCTTGGACCATTACCCCGTGTTTATGTGTTTGGTTTAGTGGGGCTTCACAACATTCGAACCAGCGATAAACTTCCTGGTGGCTGGGTGTGAATTCCACTGTGTACCGTTATGTGTACACGTTCATTGGTCGAACCATGTGTTACATGCGCCCAAGTGACGCGGGCAGACCAGTCAAACATAAAATATGCTGCGTCACCATACGGTTCGGATACCGCATGTGTACGATAAATATTGCCCAGTCGGCACAAGATGACTGTTAAATAGACGGACCCCCTCCCCATAGTGGCTGCCCATGGCGATGTTGTAGCCTAGATTATCCAACGACAGCTCTCTTTAGTGTTTTTCAAGCGAAGCTTGTATTGACTCAGGTGTGAAGTTGGTGATGGCGGTTTTCTGAAAAAATTGGATGACTCTCGAGCGCCGCTTTCAAGAGTAGAATGCGATAGCGTCTCGCCGTCCCAACTGGTACCCTGGCTTCCCTTCTCGGTGGAGAACTAAACCAAACTGCAAGGAAAGCCAAAGTGCAGACGCCCTCCGTGTCCGACATCCATGAATGCGGCGCGACGAAACACTTCCACACGGCCATACGGCGGGCCGATGCCATTTAAAAGCGCGGCCGTGGGCCTTTTGTGCCATCTCGCGGGTGTTGTGCCAAGCCACTGTAGAGCCTTCGAGATGTGCGCACCACCAGCACGAAATAGTGTATATAAATAGCTCGCCGTTATTATGTTCCAGGAGGTATGTGTAGTGCCCGAGTGGCTAAACGCATCGCGCCACGGAGCAAGGGTTCGCAGGTTTCAATCCCCGGCCCACTCGAGCCGAAGGTTTTTTATTTCTTTTTTGCCTCTACCTCGAATATTCGCTCACGGAAAACGCCAATTTTTTGCTCACAACCAAAGACGCCGCCGACACTAACACTGATACTTCTGCGGAACGAGCTCGTTAACGCTGTCGCGTTAAAACCCGCAGCCGCCGAGAAAAAAAATCAGGCACTAGCGCGCACACTCTAAGCCTTCCTCTCCAAAAGCCGGCGTGCACGAAGAAATAAAATCCCGCAGGGTCCCGAATGCATTCGCCTTAGACGATCGGAAAGCGAGAGCCATCTTCTCCTTCTAAGACGAAAGTGTTATATACCGGGATCAACGAAGACTTCAAGGACGTATTTCCGTCCCGGAAATACAATACTGAACTACAGAACGTGGGTGCATCCACATTGAGCGGTGTTATAGCTGTCAAATACTAATAGACATTGTGCTAGCTTTGATACATCAATGTACAATAAAGAATCGACTACACTCCTGTGAAGACACGGTTCGCTTTCGTCTTATACGATTCCTGTGACAGAGGGATGAAGCAGGATTTTGACAGCGAAGATGGTTAAGCCGACTCTTAAAACTTTCATGTTCGCAGAAAACCATCTCGGTGGGTGTGTGCCACAGGAAGTCGTGCAGCCCCATAACCGATCAGAGCAGGTGCGAGCGTCAAACTTAATATCTGCTAGGTCAAGTGGAGCACTTGAAATACGACAAAAAGAGAGCGATAGAATAGAACGATATAAAAAAGTAGAAAATGGAAGAGAGTGAGAAAGAAATCGATAGAAAGAAAGAGAAAGGGAAGGATGCAGAGAAATTAAGGTGATAAAAACAAAAATATTGAAAGGCAGAGAAAATGTAGAAAGAGAAAATTAGAGATAGAAAGAAACAGACATGAAATGAGACAGAAAGAGAAAGAAATAAATATATAGAGAGAAGCAACGAAAGTGAGAGAAGCAAGCAGAGATAGAGAGAAAGGAAAGAATAGAAAGAAAAAGACACAAAAACAGATACAAGAAAGACAAAGGAAAACAAAAATAAAGAAAGAGAAGGGATGTCATCCAGCTTCGCTCTTCCGGCATACTTGGCCACACTAGTTCGAAGCTGCCACAATTTTTTGTGCAGTTGTTTACAGTTGCGTATCAATGCCAACAGCGACATGGGTGTTATCAACACCAGACGCGGTAAGCTGATATGTAATGCTTATATTCTTCAATACAGGCTAGCGCGAATTCGAACTGGACAAAGGAACACAGATGCTCAGGACAGGCGTTACTCTCAACTAAGCTTCATTCAGGAAACATTCCCTAGATATATGGTTTGCAGCCGTGTGGCGCGCGCATGCGCACTGCACGTACGTTACTGTCACAGTTGCAGCTGTTACAGTTGTGTTACAAGTGTTATGCTTATACTTGTCCGTTATGACGGAGAACGCACGCACGTTTCCCGAACCTGTGTGTATGTTTAGAAGGGGTTATTGATATTTCTTGAGCAAGGTGATCAGTGAGCACCATCAGCTGGACCGCACTTCTTATCGGATCCATTCGTGATTGCGGCTACGAGGCGTTTAAGTTTAGTGAAGTGCGAGTTATAGTACAGAAGGTAGAAATCCTGGATGCCTCTTACGATGACATAATCTATGAAGCGCCGTGTCCTGAACGTGGCAGCGAGGTCTTTTATTTCCCTGTCCACATCCAAGCCGTCTTTCACGCAGTATAAGGATCAGGCGTAGTTGGGTCTTGATAAGTCAATGTTGAAGTCACCGGTAATGATGAGAGGCCTGGTTCTATCGGCAGATTTATTGTAGGGAAGCATTGGTCCCGCTTTTTTTGTAACGCACGTGGTCCACGTTGCGGACCATGTTGACGAGTGGATGGTAATTGAGCGTCTTCCAGGGGTGTTCTGTTTTCAGCTCCGTCACTTTCCATGCATCCGCCGCTGTGGTGTAGCGGTTATGGTACTCGGCTGCTGACCCGAAGGTCGCGGGTTCAATCCCCGCCGCCACGTTCGCATTTCGATGGAGGCAAAATGCTAGATGCCCGTGTACAGTGCGATCCCGTGCACGTTAAAGAATACCAGATCGTCAAACTTAACGAAGACTTTCGCTAGGGTATCTCTCATAATCATATTTATCATCACTTTCCTTGCGTGTCAATGTGTGTGTTCACCGTTACTATGTTGGTTGAGACTATCACCTGTGGCACATACCCGCATAACATGGTCTGGTATGCGGGTATGTGCCACACGTGACTGAGAGAAAGGGTTTCATGACGTACGCAGCAGGTATTTTATGTTATTCATGTCGTGACGAATGAATCGTGTTCGTTATACCCTGATCCCCTGCTATGCCAATTTTGGTATATTACAAGTTATGGAGACGACTAGGAGAGCTGCCAGACGTAGGCGGCTAGATAGATTGATAGATACGTAGATAGAAACTGCCAAAATGCCTGAGGTTCGCTGAGAAATGCTTCGCATTTAAAAGCATACAGGAATGCTTTTGCTTTCTTTAGCGCTAAAATACTTGTAACAAACAAATAATCGCGACGCGCAATTTAGAGATTATTAGAAGCTAATTGGTTTTTGATGAGATGCCCTAAAAGAAACATGAAAGAATAAAGCAGTTCCCTCTACTTTTCGTGCATGCCCAGGCGAGTACATGTTGCTCACGCGTGGTAATGGTGCAGTGTTGTGCGCACGCGCTTCAGCACAGAACATCGTCATTTATTTATGCCTCTGTGTGGTAAGAAGGCCTGCCTTTTATGGAGACGTGGGTGATGCAAATGTGCGCTATATGTCATATTGCCACGCCGGCTTCTTTTATTTTGATGTATTCGGGTTTGACCAGCAAGGACGGTTATCAACGCTCGAAGCTGACCGCGGCGCAATGTTCGAGAAGCTTCGCGATTGTCGTAGATCGTTTCGTTAAGACTGCGCGCAGGACGCGTATAGTCTAGATTATTCCAGTGCTTGCGCGACAACCAGTGATAAGACTGGAAAGTTCGATGCATGATGTATAAAAGACGGCGCGTCTCAGCCATGAGCAGTTTTTCGACGGTCGACGCCCTGTTCGCCGCTATCAGTGTACAGCGCGTATTGCTGTAGTTTGACTTTTGATTTCCCGGCCACAAGTTCAGCCAAATAAACAGTGACATCTTGAACACGCCGGCTGCTGTCTTCATCAACGTCCCGACCACGTGACATCTGGTGGAGGTGCTTCCACGTCCATGTTCCGAACACCCCCCTCCAACCGTGAGCCAAGCCCACACCGTCAAGGGGACTCCGGTGCCACCGCTGACCAGCGAGCCAGCCGCAGACAGCAAGGTGTCCCACCAGAATACGGACTCCTACCGGACAAGCCAAAAGCCACGGCAACGAAGACAACAGGAACGATGACTGACGCAGTGTTCCCTATAGCGATCGTGATGCAGCCACCCATGGAGCCGCCGACCTTCCGCGGTTCGCCATGTGAAGACCCCAAGACTTGGCTCGAGACCTTCCAAAGGGTCTCAACATTTAATAACTGGAACTGCGAGGACAAGCTGTGCCACGTATACTTTTACCTATAAGACGCGGCGAGGACGTGGTTGGAGAACCGAGAATCCGCCCTACACACATGGGATCTCTTTCGAACGACGTTCCTAAGCACTTTCACGAGCGTGGCCCGCAAGGAACGGGCCGCGGCTATGCTGGAGACCCGTGTGCAGCTGCCCAATGAAAATATTGCCATCTACACGGAAGAGATGAATCGCCTGTTTCCACACGCCGACCCAAGTATGCCCGAAGAGAAGAAAGTAAGGTTCCTCGTGCGGGGTGTCAAACAGGAACTCTTCGCTGTATTAATAAGGAACCCGCCAGTTGTTAAGGACTCGGCGCCGTCCTTGTGCAGAAGACCGACGGTTTGGAAAGGGTCACCAGTTATGCTAGCCGGTCGCTATCAAAGGAAGAAATCAACTACTCCACAACAGAAAAGGAGTGCCTAGCCATAATCTGGGCTACATCGAAGTTTCGCCCCCTACCTCTACGGCCGGCCCTTCAAAGTTGTGAGCGACCACCACGCCTTGTGTTGGCTAGCTAACTTGAAGGACCCTTCAGGTCGCCTCGCACGGTGCAGCCTACGACTTCAAGAATTTGACATAACCGTCGTTTACAAGTCCGGAAGAAAACACTTCGACGCTGACTGCCTGTCCCGCGCCCCCGTCGACCCACCAGCCGCAGGACGACCATGTAGGACTGACTGCTTCTTGGGAACCATAAGTGCCGAAGACTTCGCCGAACGACAGCGAGTGCACTCAGAACTCAGGGGCCTTGTAGAATAACTCGAGGGCAGGATCACCTTTGTTCACAAGGTATTCACGCGAGGACAGATCGTCGTTGTTCTTGCGCAACGGTGTTCTCCTTAAGAAGAACTTCTCGCCGCTTCGAGCCGATTCCCTTCTCGTAGTGCCCTCGACATTGCGACCAGAGGTCCTCCAGGCTCTGCATGACGACCCGACGTCTGGACACCTGGGTGTTTCTCGCACGCTCGCAAGAATACAGGAAAAGTACTACTGGCCGCGCCTTGCGCCGACGTAACTCGCTACGTCAAGACCTGCCGGGACTCTTAGCGACGCAAGTACACCGCCGACTAGGCCAGCCGGACTTCTGCAGCCTATCGAGCCACCTCGACGGCTGTTCCAGCCACTTGGGATGGACTTACTGGGGCCGTTCCCGACGTCCAATACCGGAAACAAATGGATTGTCGTAGCTACCGACTACCTCACCCGCTACGCCGAGACAAGGGCCCTACTCAGAGGCAGTGCCGCCGAGGTAGCGAAGTTCTTCGTTGAGAACATCGTCCTGCGTCATGGCGCCCCAGAGGTCGTCATCACCGACAGAGGTACGGCGTTTACTGCTGACCTAACTCAGGCAATACTGATAGAGCCAAACAAGCCACCGCCGGACCACAGCGTACCACCCACAGACCAATGGCCTCACCGAGCGGTTAAACAAGACCATCGCCGACATGCTGGCCATGTATGTCGACGTCGAACACAAGACGTGGGATGCCATCCTTCCGTATGTGACCTTCGCGTACAACACGGCCATGCAATAAACGACGCAAATGACGCCGTACAAGCTGGTCTATGGAAGGATCCCGGCAACGACGCTCGACGCAATGCTACCAACCGCCACCGACGAAGACGATCTCGACGTTGCTGCCTATTTGCAACGCGCCGAAGAACCTCGACAGCTCGCCCGCCTGCGCATCAAGAACCAGCAGAGGGTCGACAGCCGTCACTATAATCTTCGACGACGCCACATGAAGTACCAACCCGGTGACCGTGTGTGGGTCTGGACGCCGATACGCCGACGTGGGCTCAGTGAAATACTTCGGGCCATACAAGGTGCTTCGACGTCACGGCGCTCTTGACTACGAGGCCGTCCCGGACGACATTACGAACTCCCAGCGACGCCGCGCACGACCTGAAGTCGTCCATGTCGTGCGCCTTAAGCCGTTTCTTGCGCGTTAGCGAACCTGGGGACTCTACTTCTTCCTTTCTTATTTTAATTTTTTTGTGTATGCACTTGTTTTTTTCCCCTTTCCGTGTTCTGTTGCAAGCATTGAGACGATGCTTTTTCAAAGGGGGGCAGTGCCACGCCCGCTTCTTCTTTTATTTTGATGTGTTCGAGTTTGACCAGCAAGGACGGTTGTCAACGCTCGACGCTGGCCGCGAAGCAGTGTTTGAGAAGCTTAACGATTTGAGTAGATCGTTTTGTTAAGTTTGCGCGCCGCACGCGAATGTTCCAGCTTTGTCGAGAGATAACGCCGCCACCGGGCGATATTGCTGGAAAGTTCCACAGCGCCTGTACAAAAGCCGCCGCGCTTGACCGCTTGTCAGTTGATCGACGGTCGACGCTCTGTTCGCCGCTATCAGTGTATTGTTTCCCGGCCACAAGTTCGGCCAAATAAAGAGCTTCATCTCTGACGCGCTGACTGCTGCCTTCGTCGACGTCACGACCACGTGACAATATGCGGGACATGTTGCCGAAGTACCTTATTACGTATTTTTTGCGGCATGCATGATTACACTGCCCTAATATAAATATAGCTTACGATTTCCGCTCACTTTCCAACGTACTCATTGTTTTGTTGTCCTGAATATTTCAGCCACATAAGTTTGAAATTAGAGTATGCAGTGGTTTAGTACTTTTTGCTTTAATGAGAGCTGCCAATTTCCTGTCATTAGATGGGAGTGCCAACCGAATACACTCCGACCCAATCCTATTTTCGGTGAATTTCCTTTTCGTCAATAGGCCGCTTTGTCAGCAATTACCTGAGGTATGCATATTTTGTATACACTCCAATACATGCTTTTCAATCATGAACTTTTGGTGTTCTGCCAGGTTAACTGGCAATATTTTTCTCTTCATCATGTTCATTCTTTGACCTACTCAAATTCACTCAGTTTATTTCCTAAATTAATTTTCTGCAAATCGTTGCCCTACAGATTTTAATAAGCAGCATGGCCCGTTGTGCGCGAGTATAACAGGGAAAGCAGGTGTGCCGGGAGAAGCTCGTATTAGTACATTTCTTACCTTAGCACCCATGTACCCGTACTCAATGAAAAGGATTATTCAACTCATCGGGAGGCAGGCGTAATGACGAAAATACACGCAGAGAAATATTGAACAAAGTTTAAACGTTTGTTAATCATTTAGTCGCTTCGTATGCCTTACTAAAACGGTCAAGGCGTGCTTACGTCCTTGAGCACGTGACCGAGGCACTTAGGGTACGCTGGTGAAAAGCAAGCATTATTCCTGCTTAGCATGTTTTGCGTAATATGGATAAGAAACGATTACAGGTAGTCGCGGGAGCATTAAGTTTATTTCCTTCATGACTACGCTCGTCTTAGCTAAGTGAAGTCAGACTCATGGTTCCAATACTCCACTGTCTTTGCGACATATCATCCTTGCACACAGTTATAACCAGCTGTCCTTGTTCAGTTTGGTAGTTTTGACCAGTATTGTTGTCTCAGTGTATTGCACAATCTCAATAAAGTGCGCAATCTATACGTACGACAAAAATCTTTACAAAACGCGCGATGCATAAGACATTGGTTGTTTCTAAATAATATCATCCCTAAATAAATTACGTTCAGAGTGCACTGATGAAAGTGCATTACTCTGATAGGTAACGTATGCGCCTGATTCAGTCATACGATCCAAGTTGTACAAGCGAAAATCTATGACGTAGAGCATAGCACAGAAAACAGCAAGGGAACGGTGCACACAGCTGCACTCCGCCACAGCACACATCGGTGCACACAGGTCACTTTACAAAGAACGTACAAAATGCATAAATCTTTCATATTTAACTTTCATGTACGCTGTTCATTCACGCCTTTATTATTACAACCTATCTAGAGGCTCAGAAGTGGACGACAATAATGCTAGCGTTTCCGCAGTCATTTTTTCTACATTTGTTCGTACTTGCATGTAACACATATTTCCCAACGTAAATGAACAACAGCTCGCTGAAATTAGTCTTTTTCTGACGCTTGAGTTGTTTCGTAATTATCAGTGTGTTTGGCACAATTGTTTAGGTAATATAAGGAGCAAGTGTATGTTGGTAAATCATGGTTATCCTAAGCTAAATGGCGTGATAAGAAGCAGTACGAAAACCGGGCGAGGCATCATTTTGCATAAAGGCGGTAAGGTGACAAAATCAAAAGCCTGCAGATTAGGTGTTTCTCAAGAATCGGAGGTTACTATTAGAAGATAATTTTACTGCAAAGCTGCTTAAGCTCACTGTAACAGGTCTGTCGGTAAAAGAAATGATCAACATCATGAAGAAGCACGCGCTGTCTGCATCTTCCTCTTCATCTACGAACCCTTCTGCTTCGTTCCCAGAGCACGTGTGGCAATTCCTCCGGCGTGACTTAGAATAAACCTCATGGGTCAGACGACGAGTACAGCGAGGTTGAATGAAAGAGAGAACGAAAGTTAAAGAGAAAAGGAAAGAAATGGATGTAAAGAGAAGGCGAGAGATTCTTGCGCGAAAAACGTCCTTCAGGAACGGGATTCAAACCGCCGTATCCTCGATTAGAAGGCGAGCGTCATAACCACTCGGGCATCCAGGCACACCAGCGGACAACAGCCGAGCCGTGTATAGTATAGTGTAGCACGAGATGTGATGGCGAGAGAAGAGAGAAGAAGTAGGTGAGAGAGTAAAGCATGGCATAGACAGAATGAGATTGGGAGAGACAACTAAAAAAAGAGAAAATCAAAGACAGATAATGAAGGAAATAGAGTAAGAAATAGAGTGAAAGAGGAAGGAATAAAAAGGAGGAGTAAGCAAGCTAAAAGAGGAAGGAATAAACTAGGAAGAAAGATAGAAAGAGCAAGAAAGAGAAAGAAATATATATAGAGAGAAGTAAGTAAATAGAAATAGACAAAAAAGACAAAGAAAAAAATTGTGGATCTCTCCGTCATAGGAATCGGAATAACACGAAAGTAAAGCGTGGCCTTACAGAAGTAACTGAATGTTTACTGTACATTGATATAAGTGAGTTTGCACAATGGATATTGATGTCTCGCAGCTATAGCGCCGCTTAACGTGGATGTAGCCACTTTGATGATTGGTGGTACATCTCCATACCGACGACTCACGACCAGGTTAAATTATTAAACAAACCCTTGTGGTAGCTGTAGTAGTTAACGGTGAAAGCGCAATCAGAGAAGGAGTTGTGATAGCCAGAAGAGCGTCGCATATTGGACGCAGAACTTGGTCGCCATCCCGCGGCATGTTAAAATGTGATTGAATACCACGGCTGGACTCGAAGGAAACTCAAAACGCGTCGTGCCGCCCCGTTAGCCTGGCCGCGATTTTGGTCGGGGCGAAGCGCGTGAGCGGGAACGCGGTGATACAGCCAGGTGAGGCAGGCGCGCGTCGCAGAGCTATTTTTGGGTTTGGATTAGCGTGTGGCTATGAGCGAGGCCGACGATTTTACGACTCTTGGGCCAATGTTCACTACATCGTGGTGTGTTAAGGCATTGACGAAATAGAGCTTCTATTAAAAACGCGCCGAAAGTGACGGACCTGTAATGCTTTGCAGGTGCTAATCGCGGAGGCCATAGTAATGACGAATAACTTTACTTTACTGCTCCCAGAGGGTCAACACCACCCCGCCGACCGGGAGAGTGGTAGATATAAAAGGCGCCTTTGTAAAGCCTCTGGAGTCTGTGGCCATGGCGCAGTAGATAGAGTGCCCGGCATCTGTTGTTGTGAACCAAGCGGTCGTGGGTTCGATGCCCCTTGACCGGAACATTTTTTCTTTGCCATCTGATCGTGTAAACTTTTTAAACGTCATTTCCGTGACGGAAATACGTCACTGAGGTCTTGGTGGTCCCCGGCATAAAACACTTTCGTGTTAAAAAGACAGAGGCGAGAGAAGAAGAATAAAATGGAGGAAGAAGACATGAGAAAATTTGCAAAACTTCACAGCGCCCATCAACTTCGCTGTTCCTTCATCATTGCACCTTCAGTGCAAGCTGTGCTTTTTTTTTCTTCTGACGTAGAATCCCTCCTTGATATCGCGTTTTATCACAGAAATGAGAAGTGTAGGAAATGCAAGATTGCAGCAGAAACTCCTTGCTTCGTAAGGACTCAGGTAGTTCATGACCATCATTTCCAATAAACATTTCCGCGATTACCCCATGATCTGGCGCCCTATGGCCATCATATGGCCCTTGCTCCATAAAACACCACATATCATCAACATTTGCGCAAGCTGCAGCGCCGCTCTAGCCCCTAGCGTGCGCGCAAAGACACTGTTCGAAATACAGTGAGCCGCGCGTAGTCCAACGTTCTGCCTACTGCGTGCTCGCGAGCTAAGGTGAATTATTGCTACTGGTGATCACTACAGGCTTGTCACTGTGACATGATTTCGTGAAGAGTGAGTGACGGACTGACGTGCTATGTTCCACGTCGTGAAAGCAACACGATATTACATGCACACATTTTGTTCCGCTTTATCCAGAAAAAAACAAGAAGGTGAAGAGGGATTTCCGTAGCCTGAAATGTCATGTTTGGTTGTGTCATGCTGCTTGGCTTCGCGGGTAAGTAAGACTGGCCTCTCAGAATGACGATGCAAAATCTTTTAATTGCTTTCTCCAAGCATATTTTGCAGCCTTTGACACGAAGTAGTCAATTGTCGAGATATCGCAGCTTCAAAATAATTGTGAAACGTTTCTCGAAAAAAAAAAACCAAACGTTTCTCTCAGCCATACTTTGTACACGGTGAGATATTTATACATAGCTATAAATGACAGTCAGCTTTTTGTTATTCTTACAATGCAAAAAGATAGTTGATCCCTCCATCATAGGAATCGAAATAACACGAAAGCGTGCCCTTAAAAAAGTAACTGAATGTTTACTGTACATTCATATAAGAGAGTTTGTACAATGTATATTGATGTCTGGCAGCCATAGCACCATTTAACGTGGATGCACCCACTTTGATGATTGGTGGTACATCTTGACCCCGACGACTAACGTCCATGTTAAATGATTGAACGAACCCTTGTGGTACCTGTAGTAGTTAACGGTGAGCGTCGCATATTGGACGCAGAGCTTGGTCGCCATTCCCGTGGCATGCTAAAATGTGATTGAACACCACGGCCGGACTAGAGGGAAACGCAAAGCGCGTCGTGCCGTCCCGGTATCCCGGCCGCGATTTTTCTCAGGTGAGCGCGTGAGCGGGGAACGCGGTGTTACATCCAGGTGGGGCAGGCGCGCGCCGCAGATATATTTTTGGTTTGGATTAGCGTGATGCTATGAGCGAGGCCGACGCTTTTACGACGCTTGGTGTACGGTTGCCCCCTCGCGGTGTGTAAAGGCATTGATGAAATTGAACTTCTATTGAAAACGCGCCGAATGAGACGGACGTGTAACGCGTTGCCGGTGGAAATCGCAGAGGCCACAGTAATGACGAATTACTTTACTTGACCGTTACTACACCACTACTAATTACTACACCACCCCGCCGACCAGGAGAGTGGTAGATATAAAAGGCGCGTTTGTGTAGCCTCTAGAATCCGTGGCCGTGGCGCAGTGGATAGTGTGACCGGCATCTGTTGCTGCGGACCGAGCGATCGTGGGTTCGATGCCCGTTGACGGAACTTTTTTTCCTTGCCATCTGATCGTGTAAAATTTTTCGACGTCATTTCCGTGACGGAAATACGCCATTGAAATCTTGGTGGGCCCCGGCATAAAACACTTTCGTGTTAAAATTATAGCCAAAATCCGACAGTTTTTAAGTATAGGGAAAAGATTAGCCGTCTAAAATACGCAGACTGTCGATAATATAATAATATCTAGGGTTTAACGTCCCAAAACCAGGATATGATTATGAGAGACGCCGTAGTGGAGGGCTCCAGAAATTGTGACCACCTGGGGTTCTTTAACGTGCACCTAAATCTAAGTACACGGGTCTCAAACATTTTCACCTCCATCGAAAATGCAGCCGCCGCGGCCGGGATTCGATCTCGCGACCTTCGGGTCAGCAGTCGAGCGCCATAACCAGTAGACCACCGTGGCGGGGCACGCAGCACTGTCGAAACCTGCCAATGAAAGTTTAGAGAAAATAAATGCTATCAGAAACACGCACAGTACAGAGCTGTCCACCGCGGTGGGGCAGCGGTTACGCTCCTTGGCTGCTGACGCGACGATCGTGGGTTCGATCGTGGCCACGGCGACCGCATCTCGATGGAGGCGCAAGTGCTAGAGGCCCGTAAACTGTGCGATATCAGCGCACGTAAAAGAACACCAGATAGTCGACATTTCCGGAGCTTCGACTACGGCGTCCCTAATATTCATATCGTGGTTTTGGGGCGTTAAACACCAGATAACATTATTAATGCGATATCAATTATATGTACACTGTCGGCGGATTATTGCCGTCGCCGTCATGTTCCAGATATATATGTGTATTACATATTTATAAAAGACATAAAGGAGAAGGAGGAATAAACTTTATTAAGGAACATAAAGGAGAAGAAAAAATTCTGAAATACCCGACCGGAATTCGAACCAGCGGCCCCTCTCGCTCCCAAGCGCGCTGTTGTATACAACTCAACCAGACGCCATGAATGCGCCGTTGAAATAGCGGCGAGCTATTTATATTCACTATTTACCGCTGCTGGTACGAAAACCTCGGTGGAACTTGAGCGCGTTTTCTATCAGGCAATGCTCCGGCACTTTCCTTCAATTTGAAAACTGTCCTTGCGACGCGCTTGACAAAGTGGCCCCTTTCTGTATCCATTCGTGATGTGGAACGAAAAAAAAAAGATCACCGGGCACACCTTGCGTCAAATGCCCGCGCGTGGCAGCAGACGCGGAGGGGTCACTCCACGCGCTGCTGTTTAAAAAAAAAGAAATATCTAAGAGCGTCTCATTCTCCGTTTTCGACATGCAGTCATGGCCAATCCACCAGAGAGGGTATGTGCCATAATTTTGAGGAAACAAACAAACATTGCCGACACTAGCAGCGCGTTGCTCAAGCACAAAGACGTAACAACAGTGACAGTTGTTAATTCGCGGTTATCCTGTGTATATGTGTACGTTCATTTCGGGCGTCCATTGCGCTTCAGTGGCGCGCTGCAACTATCGAGCTGCTTGTCCTTTTTCTTGTGACATTGCGATTTCTTGCTATCGCTATATGTGATTCACCCTTGCGGCGAAAGCTGTTATGAGATCATTTCACCGGCCGTTTTTGGCGCCGTAGTTGTCCGCCGCCGCCGCCGGTGTCCGTAACTAGTATCGCTCGAAATAAGAAAAAGATTCCACCATGGAACAAGGTTCGAACCTGGGCCCTCTGCGTGGGAGCCCAGTATTCAACATCTGAGCCATGCCGGTGCTTGAAACTGCTTTGCAAAA
Organism: Rhipicephalus sanguineus; assembly: GCF_013339695.2. NCBI lineage: Eukaryota > Metazoa > Arthropoda > Arachnida > Ixodida > Ixodidae > Rhipicephalus > Rhipicephalus sanguineus. Next base: position 109,761,578 of record NC_051183.1, read on the forward strand.
AGGTCCTATACAGGCTTCATGTCGGGAAGGAACCACATTAGCATATGCAATATAGTGTGGTAGAAGAGTAAAATAAGCACCAAGCGTCGCACAACGCGAATTCTGTAACCAGGCATCACACAATGCGAATTGCGCAACGAGTAGGTTGTCGAATGCTTCCAACCCATTACAAAGGGCTCTGCCATAATTCTTCATTGTCATCAGGCACAGCATCAACAAAGTGCGCATAATGCCTTACATGCGTTTAGCAGGTACCAATGCTCTCCGTAGAATGACGAAAAATGGCACAGTGCCTGCTGCCCCACTTCTCAAAAATTACAATGATATATAGCGTAGTGGGTTCCTCGCAAGTGCACTTGTATTGGTTGCCAAGGAAACCCATAAGCGCATGATCCACTTCCTCGGGGTCTCAGTAAAATTACAATGATATATAGCATAGTGGGTTCCTCGCAAGTGCACTTGTATTGGTTGCCAAGGAAGCCCATAAGCGCATGATCCACTTCCTCGGGGTCTCAGTAAAATTAAAATGATTTATAGCGTAGTGGGTTCCTCGCAAGTGCACTTGTATTGGTTTCCAAGGAAGCCCGTAAGCGCATGATCCATTTCCTTTTCGCCCCCCCCCCCGTCTCTCTCCCACGTCAACGTATGGTATACAGCATGACGGGAGAGGCAAATAGCGACCGGGCGTCACCCAATGCAATTTACATAAATGGTGGGCCGTTTAAATCTTCCAACCCATTACAAAAGGCCTGAGCCATAATTCTTCATCGTCATCAGTCGTCGCGTCACCAAAGTGCACATAATGCCTTACAGACGTGTGGCTGGTGCATCGCTTTTCCGTAGAGTGACGAATAATGTCTTAGCAGGTGCTTCCCAACTTCACCAAAATTGTGATTTATGGCGTAGTGGGTACCTTTCTAGTCTACTTGTATTGTAGCCCCAAGAGAGCTTGCAACGGGCTCTAGAAACGCCGCTCTTCCAGCTTTCGCTGTGACTGTGCTGCGGTTTCAGCGCTGGCCTGGCGATTTTTATTACGCTACATAGCTTTATTGTTGGGAGGATCGTGCGTGCGTTGTACATTTCCGATATAAGCAGCGATTCGTTAAAGGGGCCCTGCAACACCTTTCTTAGTTATATTGGAATAGTCTCATTATTGACGTATGACTCTTCACGAGTCATATGCCGCAAAAATTTTTCGTATCCGTCAAGTCTAAGTCGTGTTACCAAATTATAGAGATCACGTTCCGCAGCTTTCTCCCTCAACTCAACGCCGCGAGCGCGCGAAAAGCTAGGCAGCGAGTCGAGGGAGGCAGCGCAGAGGAGCGAGGCTCCGCCCAAGAGCGCCGGCGGAGTTTTTTTCTTTTTTTCTCTCTGACATCTGGGCGCAACCACGTGGTCTGTGCCGCCACTTCCGGTCGGCTTGCGTCGTTCTCGTTGAGCGGAGCCGATATCGCGCGCGCTTGAAAACTGCGCGTCGGTTTGGTAATGTTGGGTGTGCACCTCGAACGCCGTAGTGTTTTCATCGCTCTGCCAACCATGGAGGCAAACCTACGCGCTCGTTTGGAACGAATGACAGCTGAGATCGGTTTCGGCCCATACTCCGATACACCGCCTCGTAAGACGGCACTGGCAGACGACCCCGAAGCGCCGCCATTACCGGACGCCAGCATTGTTATCGGAGACACGCTGCGCCCGTGCCTCGGTCGGTCGTGAGAACGTGCCGACGATGCAGTTCTCAGCTGACGAGGCAACACTCGAACGGCTGCCACTCTCAACGGAACCGGCGATGGTCAAAAGCACAGAAATATTAACATTTTCGGCACTGCGCATGGCGAAGAAAACGGAACCACGCAACTACGAGCAGACGAGCTGTCGGTGAGACCGGAAGTGCTAATAATAATGTTTGTTCGGTGTTTTTAACGCGATAACAGAATATAAACATACATATTATCTACTTATTGAACTCAAAATTAACAACGAAAGTAATAATGAGGGTGTTATCGTGATTATAACATCAGCCAATGGTGGAACTGCCGACAATCGCGTCATATTTTGCGGACTAATACATCATTTGTCGAGAGAAGAGGGAGCGATTTTCAGCTGACTTTGAGAATTTATTGTAAATTCCAGGCCGTGCGCATCGCTGTAATATTTGGCTCACGTGTTCTCGGGAGCCTCGACTACCGATCGGCAGCGCTTTTTGAGCATGCTCGAAAAGTGTTGCAGGGCCCCTTTAAAATTACAGACCCACTCTGCTCGAATGCGTTGCAAGCAAGCTGTTTTCAGCAGCGACGGGCTTGATCCACTCAATTAAAGGCGCAAACTGTTAGCGAAGTGTTTAATTCCATTGTTTATGCTGTCTTGAGTTGCAATGCATGACATCCGTTGCGAGATACAGCGTGGTTTACTCCGTAGCCTACGAAGAGAAGCGCGATATACGGACGATTGATAACGGCACGACGGCGGCGTGTGAAGCGGCGAACCACGTGCCTTACGACAAGCCGGAATGTACGGCTGACGCAGAGGACGGAGTTGGCGCTGTTTTTTTTTTCGTGATACAGCGCCAGCGCAAGGTGGTATGCGGGACTTTTAGGAAAGGTCCATTGGACGGGCCATATATGGAAATTCTCTCTGGTTGGCGTAGTGACGGCTGTGGGAGAAGCTTACATTTTAAATGCGAAGCATTTCTTAGCGAACCTCAGCCACTTTGGGCGTTTCTATCTATCTATCTATCTATCTATCTATCTATCTATCTATCTATCTATCTATCTATCTATCTATCTATCTATCTATCTATCTATCTATCTATCTATCTATCTATCTATCTATCCGACTACGTCTGGGTGCTCTCCCGGTCGTCTGCATAAGTTGTAATATACGAATATTTGCGTAGCATAGGATGAGTGTATGATGAACACGATTCACTGGTGATGATATGAATAACGCAAAATACCTGTCGCGTACGTCATCAAACCCTTTCCTTCAGTCACGTGTGGCCCATACCCGCATACCAGATTTCATGAAATGCGGGTATGTGCCACAGGTGATAACAGTCTCAACCAACGCAGTAACCGCGAACGTACGCATTGACACGAAAGGCAAGTGCTATTAGTAGTAAATGTTGGGTTTTACGTCCCCAAACCACGGTATGATTGTGAGAGACGCAGGGACAGAAGGTTTTCTTGCAATGCACTGTTCACAATGCGGGTGCGCTCCAGCATTTGATAACACACAGATTTTAGCTAGGCATCGCCAGGATAGCACGCGCATAATCATTGAAGCTGCTGCCATTGCTAAAGGCAATTGTATCAGCAAACCTTCAATCGCCCTCACTGAAAAAGAAATAGATTACCTAAGTTCATCCGGCCAGATAACCTAGACATACTCTGGTTGCTTCTCCTGACGTCTTTCCGCGGTTTCGTGGTTTTTGCTTAATAATTCTTCTTGGCTCTTGGTTCCCTCTCCATGCCTGCCGTCATGCGCAATTCAAATGAGCGTTGATCACGTGTGCCTACTTGTTCTCGTTTTTCTATGTTTGTGTTAATAAATTTCAGTTGGAAGTCAGCGCTAGTCCTCGTCGTTTCTTCGTCCTTGTGTATTACACGCGCTGTTCACGTCAATATGGAATACCAACTAGCCCGGTCACACACCTTGCTTTAGTGAAGGGCTCCGGAGATTTGAACCACGTAGTATTCCTTAACCTTCTCTGACATCGCACAGTACACGGGCCTCTAGCTTTCGCCTCCATCGAAATGCGACCGCCGCGGCCGAGATCGAGCCCGCGACCTTCGGGTCAGCAGCCGAGCACCGTAACCACTACACCACCGCGACCGACGCAAAGAAAGTGACAGACCTGAAGCAAGAGCAACCCTGGAAGACGCTGGGCTGCCATCCACTCGTCCCCGTGGTCCACAACGTCGACCACGTGGATTACGCAAAAACAGGGGTCAATGCTTCCTAAAATACCTCTGCCGAGAGGGCCATGTCTCTAATGATTACCGGTGACTTCAGCATTGATTTATCAAAACCCCTTTCTTCTTAAAGGCCATCCGCGCTTTCCACCAGGTCTACTATACCTCGCACTTCACTACACTTAGACCGCTCGTAGCAGCGATAACGAACGGATCCGATAACCAGTCCTGTCCAGCTGCTGGTACTCACTGATCACGGTGATGATGATATTATTCAAGAAATGCCAAGAACCCCTTTCATGTTGCACACGGTCCCGTGAAACGTGCGTGCGCTCTCTGTCAGCGGATGAGTATAAGCACTGTAACGCAACTCTAGCAACTGCAACTGTGACTGTAACGTACGTGCGGTGCGCCTGCGCGTGCTACTCGGCTGTGTATATATCTATGGAAACTTTTCTGAATAAAGCTTAGTTGAGAGTAGCGCCTGTCCTGTGTATCTCTGTTCCGTCATTGTCCTATTTGCATTCGCGCTATCCAGCATTGAAGAATATAAGAACTACGTATCAGCTTACTGCGTTTGGTGTTAGTAACGTCCTATGTTGCTGTTTACATCATCAAGCAACTCTAAGCGACTTCTTATATAATACATGTGCGAATCTTCAAAATATGTGTGTGCGCATACCATTTGCACTTTTCTCTGGCGTCATTCCGTAACGTTTCGCTCAATGCGAAAAACTGCGACACAGTCACCTTCCTGCACATGCTTCGCATAACATCGATTCCTACGGTACGTGAGATCCACCGAATTTTTTTCATTGGTTTTAACCGAATGTGGGTCAGCTCTGTTGCTCACCATGTGTACAAATAATGAGTGTTAGGGATGGCTTACTCCGCCATAGGACGCTACGATTACTTCACAACACAGTGTAAACAACAGGGCTGGGCAGTATCGCGATACAAGAGTATCGCGATAGTATTTCAGAGATACTTTTGAGTATCTGTATTTCTGCATCGAGATACATTTGAAAATGTATTTGTTTCTCAGTAGTGAAATACTATTACGACGTATCGCTTGTATCGCGATACAATGCAGGACACGAGTGTCTAGTTCCATTTTCTTTTTGTCGAAAATGAGTTGACGCGTGTTTCCAAGGGGGTATGACGTTTTTTTCTCATTTGGTTTTGTGCCAAGACAAGCAAAGGCGCGCCGCCGGTCGCTGACAGAAAGGGCGGCGATGCTTTCCGCTCAAGCACAGAATGGTCCATGTGGTAAAGCGCGCGACGCCGCAGACGGCAGAATCACGGAGGCAGTGTTGTCGGCCTCGGCCGACGAAAACCGATGTCTCTCAAGGCCAGTGCAGCTCACCTAGTTTTTTTCGCGTGGCAAACTATTACTTCGTGACCCCCCGCGCGGGTACGGCCTTGAAACAGAGGCTTTGCAATGCTTCGCGTGCGTTCAGTTCTCGAAGCGGCGGCACTTCTAAAAGCACTTCCCATAGTCGCAGCGGAAGTGACTAGAAGATGGCTTTCTTTGTCGCGCTTTCAGCCACCTCTCCAGCGTGTCAGGGTGCGTTCGTAATTGATCGCAAGCGTGAAACGGTCTTTTCTGTTACGAGGCTCCCCCACCGCCGGAGGTGACTTCGCCTGTTGCGGTTTGCTGAAATGGGTGCTGGTAGCGTCTTTGGTGGTGACAGCTTTATTGAAGAGTGAACCTTTCGGCACAGGCGACGAGTGCTTGCTGTAGTTACTGATGGGGCGCTCTGAGCAGCTGTCCCTGGTTCCACGTCTCTTTACAGAGCTTCCAGGAGCGACCTGGGAGGGCTTACGCCCTCTTACCACCAAAGAACGTGATTTTAGGAAGCCAATTTTAGAATTGTGCAGTCTCGATATATTGGGCTCCATTGCGCGTGTGTAATTATGACCGGCCTACATGGGCAGCGGAATCCTCACTCGTCTGACCCTGCGCCGAACGGGCCAGACGGCTGAGGATTCCGAAGATGGGGACCGACTTGGGCTTCTGAGCGGTCATAACAACCCACGTGAGGGAGGAAGTGTTTTGGTATCTAGATGGCCCGAGAAGAGATGTCGCCGCGCTCCAGGGCTATCCGGCTATGAAGGCGGTATTTATTCACTATAACACGAATTTGTGCCCGTCTGCAGTGCTAGATAGACTTTTTTTTCATTTCGCGAGTCTTGTGCTGAGGCCGAATCGACGCTGTCTAGAAGACAGCCTGCTTCAGAAGCTCACACAGCAACCTACTCAGCAAAGCCGATCTTATGTGCAAAGTAAACGTGTATTTTTTCTCAATTCACTGGTGTTCATTAGTGATTCGAGTGATTTGCCTAAACTCTGCTATTTCTAGCATAGCTCATTTAGTTGTCACCAAGCATGTCGATTTCGGTGCCCAATGCTTGTTACTGTTGCTGTGAAATAGGGTACCTTTTTATTGCGATTTATATGTGTAATTATGTCAATTTTACTAATTATGTACTTTGTAAGCCCCCCCCCCCCTCTGTGATGTCTTAATGGCGCTGAGGGTACTGTAATAAACAAATAAACTAAAGTTTCAAATGCACTCCAACAATATTTACGCCATTACGCTGCACCATTTACTGCACTTTGCGGAGTACGAGCATCTTTGAAATAAAAAAAAGTGTTCTACTATCTGTATTGCAGTATCTGTATTCCGGAATGCTTTTTTCATCATATGGCAAAAGTATCTCTGAAATATCCCGTTGCGCTGTAGGCAAATGTATCTCAGTATCTGTATTTTAGGCTTCCGGTTCATGTATTTCGGTATCAGTATTCTGGAATACCTTTCCGAGTATCTCTGCCCAGCCCTGGTATACAACAACAACATTAACATACGCAATAGGCTCAGCACAATATACATCAAACGTTTTCACAAAAATATCCAATTCCACAGGGTGTCCCTAATACATGCTACGAAGGACCTGCATACACAAACTTGTCACATTAACACAACGTACATGACGATGTATATACACATTATACATGACTTGTTGAACATGCCAGCAAATCTGTAGAATAGATGTTATGGTACCAGTACTTTACATATATGTACAGTGTTACCAGGAAATGTGTATATACAAGAACCCCCACGCCTACGGGGACTTGCAGACACAGAAATAACAAATACAGATTATATTTATTAGTAAATGACTGTCTAGTGACCTGGCTACAAGAACCAGGCCAGAATAAAACTAGCCGCACACGTTCACTAAATACCGACAGGAAGTGGCACGACCACTGCCGTAGAAATTCCTCATCCCCAAGTAAGAACAATTCCTCCGACAAAGGGGACCGCAGTTCGGAGTACAACCGTGCCAAAATCGGAAACAAAGTACGGCGATTGTGACATGCGCCGACAGCCTCACACCTGTTACGCAACAGACAAAGAGGTCTTGCAGTAATTAGAAGGTGTACAAAGCGACTACGCGAGCAATGACCAGATTTTACAATATGAATAATTCCTAGTCCACGGAAACCAGTACTATCGCCTCTTCAAAAGAGCCTTGCAATTACGCATTGCCAGGGGACGTAGAAGTGATTCAACCTACTAGACGATGTACCACGCCGACAACTCCAATCATATTTCGGTCCATGTACTATTATGTACGCATCTATCAAAGAGAAGTGGTGGACCACGCGACCCAGCTCGCGCGCGTTCTATTCAGATCGACATCATCACAGACGCTGCAGATCAGCTAACCTGCACATTTAAAATCTGCGGTGATTATGACATATCGACCGTCGAGAAAATGCACGTCGAGGTCATGAAAAAATTGGCCGCGTATCTGCGTGCTTCGCTGCAAATGTCGTCTAAAGACGATAGAAGAGGAGCTGCGTGAGATATGGACGCCATCTGGCAATACGTCGGGAAACATGAGTGCTGTGTTGCAGGATGGTAGTCCCGGTGCAGCAGCAGGCGAAGACCGGCGGTGACCAACGCGACCGGCGGGGACGCCAGCCAGCCCGAACACGCGGTTTGGCGCGAAGCGCCAATGCAGAAGAAACGTCCGCACTGAACGAGTACTCTCCACATACTCTTTTATTTACACGCCGCCTGGGTAAAAGAGGAATGCCAGAGCGGCGCCCCATGGCATTCGTAGAGTGAAATACTGAAACCGAAACCGAAACACAACAATGTGCAGAGGGCACGGAGGAAAGCAAGTTTCAGCTCAGTCGCATTTTCAGCGCAGCTTAAGAAACTAGGGTCCCTAGAATTATGTATCTATGTATTCTCTATTAAAGGAACACACCACCTAACACTTACCTAGTGATGGTGCGCCTCAGATATGCGTAATGTTTGCTTTTTGATCAACAGTGTACACAAGTATGAACCTAGTCAGCCGTTCAAGATGGCTGGCCCTTGGGCAAGTGGTTCAACTTTGGCCGGGTGGCTGAATCGAGTGACGTGCCGACAAACAGAAATACAGGCCAAAATTTCTGCGTTTAAGCTCCCCAAGAAAGGCTATCGTCTTCAATAGACTGAGCGCATCAACACGAAGTGAACGATGACGAGTGGGCAAAGCTAGGCCCTAAGGTCCATAATATTGTTACAGAGAGGAATTGAAGGAAGACGAAGGGCTGAAGAGCCTGAGTGGCGCGCGAGTGTGGCGGTCAGCCATCTTGACTCTTTTTTGCTAACTTCTCTCTGTAAACACATATTTTATATATTCATACAACCCCGTATCATATTGGTGGAGGTGCTGGGTACTGCAGCAGGCAACGGAGCTCCGCAGCGGACGTCGCATCGCCCTCCCAACCATGGCTAACGTTGAGCCTTCTGCATCAACGTCGCTGTCTCCATCAACGTCGCCATCACCACCACTTGTTTTTGTACCACCTAAGGATCCCGGTACGTTCTGTGGGACCGATGGCGTCGACGTTGAAGACTGGTTGGCCATGTTTGAACGCGTGAGTGTACCGAACAGATGGGATCCCACACTTCAGCTGGCCAATGTGTTATTTTACGTGAGGGGCACTGCGAAGGTGTGGTACGAAAACAACGAAGAACACTCACTAGCTGGGATCAATGCAAAGAAAAGTTGCGAGAGGTATTTGGCAAACCCGCCGGCCGTAAGATCGCCACCAAAAAGGAACTGGCCTGCCGTGCCCAATCTTCCACGGAATCGTACCTCTCCTATATTCAGGACGTGCTCTTTCTCTGCCGAAAGGCCGACAGTGACATGACGGAAAGTGAAAAGGTCGGGCATGTGCTGCAGGGGATTGCCTACGATGCATTCAACCTCCTGGTGTGCAAGGGCTGTTCCACCGTGGATGCGATCATCAAAGAATGTCGTCAGTTCGAGCAAGCAAAAAGCCGCCGCATTCTGCAACCGTTCGCCAGACTTCCAAACACCGCTGCCACGTCGGCGTGTGAAGAGCAGTCAACACCGCAACATCCTTCGCCGCCGGAAGACCTGACACGAATTGTTCGTCGTGAACTGGAAGCGATGGCGCCCTCAGCATTCTATTCGCGCAGCACCGATGCCACCCCTGTTACCGTTCCTCTCGTTCAAGCCATCGTTCGTCAGGAGCTGGAAAATATCGGAGTGCATTCTGTGTGCTCTGTCGCCACGCCCAGAGTCAGCGAACGCCTTTCTGCCACGTCCTCCTCAAACCGACGATTCTCCACGTTCTCGCAACCCGGCTGAGTCGCGAACTGCAGATGACCGCCCAATATGTTTCACCTGCCACCGCGCTGGACATATTGCCCGCTACTGCCGCAGCACATGGTCTTCGGCACCTCGTGCAACGACCAATATGACCCGTTTTGACAGTAATGCCCACCATTTTTCACCCGCTCCCGAGTCCGACGCTGACAATGCCGCTTGGAACACTTGGTACAGCCGCTCGCCTTCCCCACGTGGACACCAATCTCGTTCGCCGCAAACACGTCGCCCATCGTCCCGTTCACCACAGCCACGACGCCTATCGTCCCCCGTGGCTTTCGGCCGCACCATTTCGGAAAACTAAGAAATGCAGCCCCCGGAGGTGGTGTTGCATTGACGACTACGGCAGCAAATCCTCTCTCTGTACCCACCAGACGAAGTGTCATCGACGTTAAAGTAGACGGCGTACCTGTTCAAGCACTTGTCGACACGGGAGCGAACCTATCTGTAATGAGTTCACGACTACGTACACGTTTAAAGAAAATCCTCACACCAGCAGCTACACAAGTGCTCCGTGTGGCCGATGGCGGCACGCCAATCGTTCTTGGTATGTGTACTGCCCGCTTAAGTGTAGTCGACCAACCTACTTCAGTCATCTTCGCCGTGGTTGACCGCTGCCCTCACGACGTTATCCTTGGACTGGACTTTTTGTCAAATCACTCTGCTCTCATCGATTGCGCTACCGGCGTCCTTCAGCTAGAACTGTCTCAGCTCGTCGCTGCTTCCAACACTACCCCTCCGCGACTGTGCTCTCTTCAAGACGTGCGTCTCTCACCTTAGGCAGCCACCTACGTCGTTCTGACAGCGCAGCCGCAGGTTCCCGACGGTGAATATGTCCTCTGTCTCCTCGTTGACATCCTTTTGAGCCGGAACGTTGCCGTTCCGCATACACTCGTCACTGTCACCGACAACCGTACCTCGCTACCACTTCTAAATTTCAGCTTGTGCGCTCAAGTTCTTCCTCGTGGCATGTTCTTGGCCAACATATCTGATGCTGACGAACTTGAAATTGCAGCTCTCAGCGCCGAGACTGATTTACTTGCGCCTACTGCGACTAACAGCTCATCTTCTTTGCCGGCTGATTTCGCGAATATGATTGCCCCGGATCTCAACCCTGCACAGGCCAATGACCATAGGCGTGCGCAGGGGGGGGGGCAAGGGGGCGAGAAGGGGGGGCGCAAAGTCAGCCTTATACATTGTAGGAGGGGCGAGAAGAGGGGCGCAAAGACAGCCGCATACATTGACATAATAGGGAGGGGGGCGCTGCGACGAACCTTCGCCCCCCCCCCTGAAGAGGAACCCTGCGCAAGCTTATGCCAATGACATCCGTCGCCTCCTCGCGTCGTACAGTGACATTTTTTATCTTGACGACAGACCTCTAGGGCAAACGTCCGTCGTTCAGCACCGTATAAACACCGGTTACGCAAGTCCTATTCGTCAGCGCCCCTATCGTGTCTCCCACACTGAGCGCAGAGTGATCCAAACGGAAGTCGAGAAAATGCTCAGCAAAGGTGTCATCGAAACATTAGACAGTCCTTGGGCCTCCCCTGTCGTCCTTGTAAAGAAAAAAAAACCCGCATTTCCCCGAAGGAGAGTATGAGGAAGTGCGAAGCACGGGGTGATGCTATGAGGGGGCGCGCGCGACTAAACTGCAGAGCCGAGCGAAGGAGACGGCAGCGAGAGAGCACGCGCCAGCCGACCCACGGAGGTCTGGCCGTTTTTAAGTGCAAAGCACTTTTACTGATGATGATGATCTGTCTTCCGAACTCGTTCCAAAGAACCCTCAACGCGTTCAACTTCTTGGCGGCGTTGCGCACGCCCGAGATGGGGCTCAGGTTGTTGTCGAACCACAGTCGATCACACATCGCGCAGCTATATCCGAAGCTGCGGTCCAGGAAGTCTCGCTTGAAGCGCGCGTCCGGCCGATCGAATTCGAGGGCCCGCGCTCGCTCACCCATCGCGCGTCCCCGCGCCAGACCGGCTTCGGGGTGCTCGGCTCGCTTCGCACGCTTTCGTTCGGCGTCTCGCCGCCGGCCTTCATCACCACAGGCAATGCGCGGGGCGCGCGCAGCCACGGAGCGGAGGGCGGAGCGCGCGCAGTCACGTGGGGCGTGACGTCGCTGCGCCGTTGCTACAGACGCTCGTCTCCGCTCCTCGCGCCGTTGCTATGGGACGGCGGATTCAGGGTCGCTTATAAAGTGCATTCGCACTTAAAAGATGGTAGCTGGCGCTTCTGCGTTGACTATCGCCACTTAAACAAGATCACCCGCAAAGACGTATACCCGCTACCACGCATCGATGACGCGTTGGACTGTCTGCACGGAGCTACATACTTCTCGTCTATTGATCTTCGGTCCGGCTACTGGCAGATTTCTGTCGATGCAATGGACCGCGAGAAGACTGCCTTCATAACACCTGATGGCTTATACCAGTTCAAGGTCATGCCCTTTGGCCTATGCAATGCTCCTGCGACATTCGAACGGGTGATGGACTCTCTGTTGCGAGGGTACAAGTGGTCTACTTGTCTTTGTTACCTTGACGATGTGATTGTCTTTTCTTCCACCTTCGACAGCCACCTGACGCGTCTCGCTGCAATTCTCGCAGTCTTCAGAACAGCCGGGCTTCAACTGAATTCTAAGAAATGCCAGTATGGCCGCCGGGAGATTACCGTGCTGGGTCATCTTGTAAACGCTGACGGCGTCCAACCAGATCCTGAAAAGATCCGCGCTGTTCGCAGCTTTCCTGTGCCCCGCTCTACTTCTGACGCGCGGAGCTTCATCGGCCTCTGCTCTTACTTTCGTCGTTTTGTGAAAAACTTCGCCGGCATTGCTAGGCCACTAACAGATCTGCTGAAGAAAGACACCACATTCTAATGGGGCCCTGAGCAGGCTCAAGCGTTCACCTCTCTCATTGGCTTCTTGACTACTCCCCCCATACTTGCCCATTTTGATCCATTTGCTCCAACAGAAGTTCGCACCGACGCCAGTGGGCACGGTATCGGAGCAGTTCTCGCTCAACGGCAGCACAGTCAACAGTACGTGATAGCTTACGCCAGTCGCCTGCTCTCTTCCCCCGAGAGAAATTATTCCATCACCGAAAGAGAGTGCTTGGCTTTAGTCTGGGCTGTCGCTAAGTTCCGGCCATACCTATTTGGCCGCATGTTCTCCGTCCTTACGGACCACCACGCTCTCTGCTGGCTCACTTCTCTGAAGGACCCGACCGGACGTCTTGGTCGCTGGGCATTGCGGCTCCAGGAATTTTCGTTTACAGTCACCTACAAGTCTGGACGTTTGCACAAGGATGCAGACTGTCTTTCTCGTCATCCGGTGGATCCTCCTGACCCCGCTGCGCATGATCCGGACAGCTGCGTAATGGCTTTTACTGACATGAGCGACATGCGCACCGAACAACGTCGGGATGAGTCATTGCGCACCATCATCGGTGCCATCCAGTCTGGCAGCACCGACGCCGCATTCCGTATGTTCGTGCTGCATAACGGCATCCTCTACCGCCGCAACGTCAGCATTGAAGGCCCTGAGCTCCTGCTTGTCGTTCCTCGCCATCTACGGCCCGTCATACTTGAACAACTTCACGACGCACCGACGGCGGGACATCTCGGAGTTTCGTGCACATACGACCGCGTGCGACGTCGGTTCTTCTGGCCTGGGCTATACCGCTCCGTGCGTCGTTATGTTGCTACTTGCGACCTATGCCAACGCCGGAAAAGGCCTCCTCTGCCGCTTGCTGGATTTCTACAACCAATTGAAGTTCCCTCAGAACCATTCCATCGCGTCGGCCTTGACCTGCTTGGCCCTTTTCCGACGACGACTTTGGGAAATAGGTGGATCGCGGTCGCTACAGATTATGCGACACGTTACGCCATCACGAAGGCCATGCCAACTAGTTGCGCCACGGACGTCGCGGATTTTCTTCTTCACGACGTCATCCTCATCCACGGTGCACCCCGACAGCTGCTGACGGACCGCGGCCGCTCTTTCTTGTCCAGAGTTGTCGACGACCTCCTTAGATCTTCTGCCACAGAGCACAAGCTGTCTACCGCCTGCCTGCCACAGACTAATGGACTTACTGAACGTCTTATACCCTTGTCACACGGGTGAGCTTAACCGCTGTTATCCCCAACTGCAGTTAGCGGACGTAACCACAGTTACCGCAAACCAGACAGAGGCGCTGTCACACCTGTCTGGTTGCTTATTACGAGAAAAAACAAAAACGCGCGAAACACGCCAAATATTAAATAGACGCGCGCTTGTGTGCCTCTAGCGCTTCCAACCGTTCTTTAGTTGATACATGGCTGCGTTCGTGCAAGACCGTTATAACATCACCTTTTACAGGGCCTCACGCTCGATTATGGACGCGTCAGCAGCGTGTTTTTATGCGCGTCTATCAAATAGCGTGAAGCCCTGTTCAATGAACGAACGCAGCCGTGTATAAATCTCGTGAAATGCACACTAGATTTTTGCAGCACGGACAAACTTGTACCTCAAAGCCGGTAATTTATCTTCCCAAATGTGTATCAATGCCTCCATCGTCGCAACGGTCCAGTTGACACGCTTTTGGCTCGATATGTCGTTGGGAGCCGAGCTGCTCGCGTCCGACATTGGGGCCGCCATGTTGTCAGTTTACGGCGCTAACAGGGGTTGCCTACCTCCGTTTAAGAAAACGGTCGTTAGCGGTTTAACTGCAGTTAGGGTTGTCGTGTGACAAGGTACCACAGCCGTTAGACTTAACGGCCGTCGTACTTAACTGTGGTTAGACTACGCGTGTGACAAGGGTATTAACCGCACACTCACAGAGATGCTTTCCATGTACGTCTCTCAAGATCATCGCGACTGGGACGCCGCGTTGGCCTATGTGACTTTTGCATATAATTCCCCTAGACATGATACCACGGGATTTTCACCTTTTTATCTTTTGTATGGTCGCCACACCATACTGCCGTTTGACACCGTCTTACCTTCCGCGCCATCTGTTACCATGTACGCTCACGACGCTATTGACCGGGCTCACATGGCTCGTCAAGTCGCCCGATCTCGTCTCGCACCGTCGCAGGAGATGCAGAAAGCCCGTTATGACCACCGCCATCGTAATATGAAGTTTGCCCCAGGTGATTGGGTGCTCCTTTGGTCACCATGTCGCCGTGTAGGGCTCTCAGAGAAACTCCTGTCCCGCTACACAGGACCCTACCAAGTCTTGCGTCATGTTAGCGACGTGAATTACGAGATTGCGCCGTTGCACTTTGATTCGTCAAGTACGCCACCTGTTGACATTGTGCATGTTTCGCGGATGAAGCCCTACTTCTCTCGCAATTCATCGCCGCGCCTGCGCCGAGACGGCGCTACAACACCCGGGGGTCCTGTTACGGAGAGGAAGTGAAGGAAGACGAATGGCTGAAGAGCCTGACTGGCGCGCGAGTGTGGCGGTCAGCCATCTTGACTCTTTTACTAATTTCTCTCTGTAAATACAAATTTTATATACTCATACAACCCCATATCAATATGTACGATGTAGTTGCCGACTACTATAAAGGGTTTGTGCCTCTAGGAGTTTTTAGGGGCGAAGCTCCTTATAGAGGTACCCGTTCGTCCCCGTCGTAGTAGTGTGTAACCAGTCTTAAAAAATCACAGCATATCCACGGAGTGAAGGATGATGAGTGGGCGAAGCTGCGGAGGTTAATCGGTAAACCGTGAATCTTCCGTGAATTCTGCCCAGTACATCATCACCGACGTGAGATCGGGCGCGTTTATACTAAATGTTCGATGAGTTATGACGACTTGCAGCTCACTTTATTTTACATGTACGCTGTGAATTTTCATTGTTTAGAAAACCATTGCTTTAGAAAACATCTGGCGTCTTTCGTTAAGCAGCTGGCGTCTTTTCGTTTTGCTTTAGAAACATCTGGCGTTCTTTCGTTTTGCTTTTACAAAACATCTGGCGTCTTTCGTTGGTTTATTTCATCAATCAACGGCGTTTTGAACAAAATTTTTATTGTTTAATCATGCACAGGAGAAATCTCACCAGGCACTACCTTGTAGGTAAACAATGACTGCTAATGGGAATGAGAGACAGAAGAAGTCGGCTTTTAGCTAACACTTACACTTCTACTAACGTTTTCTACTGGAACATGGCAATGGCTGCTAATGGGGAATGAGAGACAGAAGAATTCGGCTTTTAGTTAACGCGCACGCTGCGAATTTTTTATTGTTCAACAACGCACAGGAAAAATCTCGCACCGGCACCACCTTGGAAGTCAAAGCGTAAGACTGGTTACGCACTACTACGACTACGACTACGAGGGACGAACGGGTGCCGCCTTAAGGAGCTTCGCCCCTAAAACGGAGGGGGCGTGCACACATGAAGGCTCCCTAAAGACAATGCGCTGCGACAGTACGTGATATGTATCACCCTCTCCTCTCCTACGCTTCCCCCTCCAGCCCCCCCGCTATCTTGCCTTGTGGCGCAGCGGCGCCGACGCAGGCAGCGTCGCGGCAGTGTCTTGATTGAAAAAACCGACCGCTCGCGCTGCACAACCGTTCACTGACCACCCCGTATATATAGGCACTGGATTTTGACCTCCAAGGTAGTGCGTGTGTGCGATTTCTCCTGTGCGTGATTAAACAATGAAAATTCACAGCGTGCATGCAAAATTAAAGTGAGCTGCAAGTCGTCATAACTCTCATCGAACCTTTAGTATAAACGCGCCCGATCTCACGTCGGTGATGATGTACTGGGCAGAATTCACGGAAGATTCACGGTTTAC
Organism: Rhipicephalus sanguineus; assembly: GCF_013339695.2. NCBI lineage: Eukaryota > Metazoa > Arthropoda > Arachnida > Ixodida > Ixodidae > Rhipicephalus > Rhipicephalus sanguineus. The sequence goes on from NC_051183.1 coordinate 109,777,967, forward strand.
CGATGAACCTCCGCAGCTTCGCCCACTCATCATCATACACTCCGTGGATATGCTGTGTTTTTATTGTTCCGTCACAATTATGATTGATTCTAGTGTACTGTTCTTCATTTTTTGTCTACGTATGATTCCCAAGCGTTACCCCAAATAATGTAAATTGAGTGACATAAAGTGACAAACAGTTGACGAGAAAGCTCGGTCCTATGGTCCATAATGTCACGTGGTCGTGACGTCGACGAAGACAACAGGCAGCACGTCCGAGATGAAACTGTTTATTTGGCCAAACTTGTGGCCGAGAAACTGAGAACTAGAACTACAGAAATACACGCTGTACAATGATAGCGGCGAACAGGGGGTCGTCCGTCGATCAACTGACAAGCGGTCAAGCGCGTCGGCTTTTATACAGGCGCTATGGAACTTTCCAGCATATCGCTGGTGGCGGCATTATCTCTCGACAAAGCTGGAACATTCGCGTGCGGCGCGCAATCTTAACAAAGCGATCTACTAAAATCGTGAAGCTTCTCGAACACTGCTTCGCAGCCAGCATCGAGCGTTGATAACCGTCCTTGCTGGTCAAACTCGAACACATCAAAATAAAAGAAGAAGCGGGGGTGGCAATAATGTGTACGTTTATATCACCGACTAATATAAAGGATTTGTGCCTGTAGGTGTCTTATACTGTTCTGACACAATTATTATTGTTGTTCGTCTATTGTGAAGCTTTTTTTAACACGATAGTGTTTTCTGCCGTGGTCTACCAAGATGTCATGACGCATTTCCGTCACGGAAATGCGTCAGCAAAATTTACGCCATCGGATGGCAAAAACTATAAGAAAAAATCACAGCATATCCACGGAGTGAATGATGATGAGTGGGCGAAGCTGCGGAGGTTCATCGGTAAACCGTGAATCTTCCGTGAATTCTGCCCAGTACATCATCACCGACGTGAGATCGGGCGCGTTTATACTAAAGGTTCGATGAGATATTACGATTTGCAGCTCACTTTAATTTTACATGTACGCTGTGAATTTTCATTGTTTAGAAAACCATTGCTTTAGAAAACATCTGGCGTCTTTCGTTAAGCAGCTGGCGTCTTTTTGTTTTGCTTTAGAAACATCTGGCGTTCTTTCGTTTTGCTTTTACAAAACATCTGGCGTCTTTCGTTGGTTTATTTCATCAATCAACGGCGTTTTGAACAAAATTTTTATTGTTTAATCACGCACAGGAGAAATCTCACCAGGCACTACCTTGGAGGTAAAAATGGCTGCTAATGGGAATGAGAGACAGAAGAAGTCGGCTTTTAGCTAACACTTACACTTCTACTTCTACTAACGTTTCCTACTGGAACATGCCAATCACTGCTAATGGGGAATGAGAGACAGAAGTATTCGGCTTTTAGTTAACGCGCACGCTGCGAATTTTTTATTGTTCAACAATGCACAGTAAAAATCTCCCACCGGCACCACCTTGGAGGTCAAACCGTAAGACTGGTTACGCACTACGACTACTACAACGACTACGAGGGACGAACGGGTGCCGCCTTAAGGAGCTTCGCCCCTAAAAGACCCATTGACAGGAGTCGATCCTATGACCTCTCTGTCCGCGACGATGGCTGGCGGGCGTTTAGCCCACTGAGCTACGGACAACCACATTGCGGAGGTTACATCAACGCGCCTTTGATCTTTCACACTTGCCTTTCACACATCTATTGAAAGATGGATGTTGTGAGCGTCCCATTTATAATGAGGCGGTGAAATGTGTGCCACCAAGCTCGAAATAAAAACGCGCCGTTGCTACGACTGTCCCATTTGGCGCGCTTCCAATAGAAGTGTAATTTTGTCAATGCTTTCACGCCGCGAGGAGGCGGCTTTAGCCCAATCCTCGCTCATAGCACCTATCCATATCAAAAAATAACTCTTCGACGCTTACCTGGCTATTGCACCGCGTCCGCTGCTCGCCCTGTGAGAATTAACGCCCAGGCTAGAGGGAAGACACGACATGCGTAGCGTTTCTGTTCGCGCTTCAAGAAGCTTTGGAGTAGTGCATATCGAGTAACATTGTTTATTATGTGCTTCTTGTCATCCTTGCGCGGGATTCACTATATGCGGTGTCCGCGTGCATGTTAAGAACATCAGCTACCGCAAGGGTATAAACCATGATCATGGGCGTTAGTCGTCGGTACAGATATGTGCCATGAATCGTCATCGTGGGTGCGTACACATGAAGCGGTGCTATACCTGGGAAACAGCAGGGGACATTTTACGGGCTGTCATATACCAATTCACTATAAGCAATCAACTAATTCTGTGGCGACACGTTTCACTTTCGTGTTATTCCGATTCTTACGACAGAGGGATCATCAATTTTTTTATTCTCATACACACTGTAGGGTTTTGCGGCTGTATCTAGCCCTGAACCCTTAAGAGATGAGCCGAGACCCGAAGAGACACGTCTTTACTGGTGTAAGCTTCGGCCGCAACTGCCAGTAGCCAGCAGCTGCCGCGTGACACGAGCGCACACGCGATCGTCATCGTCTTCTATGCGCTCACAGCCGCCGAGCGCCCCCATACTGCCCCCTCCCCTCGGAAAGAAGTGAGCAAACGGGAACTTCACAACGGTAGCCCGCGCAAGTGTCCTGACTATCCTTGGCCACGGCGGACTGCGCGTGGCACACACGACCACATGCCGGCGCTGTCCGCCCACAACTCTCTGTGGAGGCAACTCTGTCGCCGCCCGAAGACGGAGGCGCACCGGACTCGCTCAGGTTGACCACGGTCGTCAGCATGACCACGGTCGAGAGCATGACGGAACGCCGATGCTCCTGGTGCAGCATCGGTCCCAGGGAGTCATAAGCCGTTGCGGTTGTCGCATGTCATTGTCGTTGTAGCCCTCCAGACCATTCACGTGCGCGTGGCGGCCACTCCTCCACGTGGTAGTCGTCGAACGCTGGTGACCTCGGCAGCCATAGGGGAGCGATGTCCACGTAGAAGGTCTGATTGCCTTTGTCTCCGGCGTCCAATTCACGGCCTTCGACGAGGTTGGTAGAATGCGTCGTCTCCGACGGAGATGGTCCTTTGCCCGGTCCTAGCACTGGCTTCCCGGATGGATCATCGGGCTTTTCGGGTTTCTCCCCCTTACTCTTCTCGACTTTTTCGGACTTTTCAGCCTTGTTGTTCGAAGCTTCTGCGACAGCACTCTCGTCCTCAGCACTCGCGCTACCGTCCACATCATCCACAACCTTTGCATCGTCGGCGTCCACGCACTCAATCACGTCCCATTCGCCGTCTCTGGTCAGGGCTTTACCCTCCTCGTAGCACGCGACTTCGTCCGCGCGCTCTTCCACTTCACTGTCAGCGCCGTGAGCTGCTCCTTCCCAGGCATCATTGCCGTCGTCACCTCCTGCGTTCTCGGCTCTATCTTCGTCAACGGCTGCCGCTTCAACATCCCCGAAATCCTCCGTCTCTTTGCCGTCATGGCAGTCAACGTCCGCGTAATCAACGATCAACTCGTCGACTTCCGCGTATTTTTGTCGCCTACCTGCTCGGCGGCCTCCACATTCCTTCGACGCCCATAGTGGTCTCTCTTTTTTTCGTTTTCTTGTCCTCATTCTCAACCTCACCGTTTGCGCCATCGGCTGCTCTTTCCGGGTCCGAAATGCCGTTTCGTCGTGCGGCGTCTTCACACACGGCGTCCGCCGCCACGCCGACCTCAACAACGTCCCACTCGCCGTTCCGACGCTCACCGATCTCCTCCTCACCACCTCTGAAGTCATCGGCTTGGTTCCCGGAGATCTCCACGACCGCCGCCGTGGACTGCGCGGCGTTCAAGTTCTCCGGGCCCTCGCCGCACAAGCGCGCCACAGCCTCCATGGCCAGCGCGGGCAGCGGGACGCCGAGGTAAGCACCGAGGTGCTCGAGGGCGATGATGGCACGCCGCTGCTCGCCGGAGGTCATTCTTCCGGAAAGGCAGGGGCGCATGAGGGTCTGGACTGGCTGAAGTAAGAGGACGAGGTCATAGACTCCATAGGCGGCCATGTCCAGGAACGCCCGTTTCAGCGCCCATAGCTCCGCGAAGGCGATATCGCTGTGCAGGGGGCCGAAATCAGGGGCTGGTGGGACCCGGCGTACGTTGATCGGGCAGAACATGTCGGGGTGGGTCCTACCCGTTGGGCGCCAGATGTAGGGTATTGCAAGATAGCAAGTTCACGTTCTCCTCGTAGCATTGCACGCCAGCTCTTTCAAGCAATGCTCCGCGCGCTCTTCAGATGCATTGTACCCGGCGCCCGCGGCCTTCACCGATGTCCTGCCGGAGGTCCCGTTCACTTTCAGCCCCCTAGGACAGGTCTCCCGCTGTTCGTGGGCCCCGTTACCCGCCATCGAGAGGCTGTGTCCGCACGGTCGCAACATGGACCGTCCTCGACTCTACCGACCGTCCCGTGGCCTGGACGTCGCGCCTCCCTTGGGAGATCCAGCCCTGCCCTTCACTTGGCGACCCACCCATCGATGCTCCGGAGACGTTCCGCGGACTCCTTTTCTCGGATCGGCACCCGATCGAGCCATCAGAGCCCTACACGGCCGAGGAGACCAGGATCCTTTGCCCGCTTTGCCGGGTCCCAGAAACTTCTCGCCGCGCCCACCAGGACGGCTCCCTCCCTTGCAGCCGCCTCCTTGCGGCAAGAATCCGGGACACCATCCCTCGACCACCGCAACCACCGCCAGCTCCAACAACCGTCGAGACCGCCGTCGCTCTCCTTCGGTCGGCCCGTCCGGACCTCCTGGTGCAGGGTGCCCTTCCAGCCCCCACCTCGATGCCACCCCCTACCCTGACACAACAGCCAACCGTCGATGACCTGCTCGACTTCGACAAATGAGCCCCTGCTCATCGAGGGGGAGAGGGTAGTGTGGGTATTGCCCTTCGCTCTGGATAAGGAAGACGCTACGTAGCTCGGGCTCACGCGCTCACGGCAGAACGGCGGCCGGCAGTCGAGCCCGGGACTCCGCCCAGTAAAGGTGTATTTCCTCGCTCTGCCTTGGTGTACTTTCTGAGGGCTTCAGCCGACCCTTGGCTCTGAACCTACAACACTTATGTCTCGACTATGGCAAAAGTTTTCTAATCACCATGACAGCAGACAGTGAGCGTCGACGACGAAGCTATAGTCGGGTACAACTTTAGAAGGCAGCGGCATTTTCCCCACAACGGCGGATGAACACAAGCCTGCACCAATCGGCGCGCACTCGGGACTGACGTCACGAGCGGGACGGCCGGTGGCCCCGCCTGCGGAGAACATCTGAGCGTGCATGAGTGGGACTATTTCTTTAGTCGCGGAGGCGATCGGCTGCCGCGCTTCCGCCGTCTGGGCGGGGCTCCTCCTGTCCTCTAAAGTTGTACCCGACTATAGGTCCTAAGGTCCGTAATGTGTGCGTTGAAATCGCGACTGATATAAAGGCTTTGTGCTTCTAGGTGTTTTGTACTGTTTTCTCACAATGATAATTGGTATTGCTAAAACTTTTAAATCTTTTTAGTTGATTTCACACGGTGCTGTGCCGTGAGCACGAATACCACACAACCTACAAGCCTAGACCCTGAGCCTAGACCCTTGAGCTGTCCAATAAATATAGAAAATGCGTAGCTTGAATAATGATAGGACGCAGTGAAAAGCCAGTACCCAACCCATGTCGTCAAAGAAAACGTGATGATCTCGAATCAGAGTTCGATAATGAACCCATCGAATGTGTAAAGGAACTGTCGTTGGAGCCAGGTGAGTAAGGGCACAGTTCGCTTAGTTTTCCTGGAAGATCGCCATGCTTGATCGGGTTACAGTGCAAGGTTCTGCTGCCTATTTAAATAATATTACTATAACGTATGCAATAAAATGTACTCGGAAAAAGGAAATTGTATTCGCATTTTATCTTTTATCCAAACGACCCCAAGATAATGCGAGTGTCTGGAACGATTCCTCATTCAGCAATGCGAAGGTTGAACGAAAAGAAGCTCCATAGCCATGAATGAATGAATGAATGAATAAATGAAAATACTTTAGGCAACAGTAATTTTCCATTTCATTTTAATACCGCCAGCGCGGAGCATTTCGCGAACTTTTGGTTCAATTGGATAGAAGATTGATCTACCCAACTGATGGGTAGAATACTGTCCTGTAACAGGTCTATGCAATCTTGATGGCGCGGCCATAAGGAAGTTGTCTGCACTCTTTTTGAACTGAGTTAATTTAAGCGCACTTGATATGCTTAGTTGGCGCGCCGTCACGATGCCCAAGCGGATTGTAGAGGCCACGTAGAAAGAATTGCGTGGTTTATGTGGTCCGCCTGGTACCTCAGCGACCACAGTTGTGCACAAGAAAATAGTCTACTCCTTCAGTAAGCTCATTCTAATATTCTTCATTATTCATTGTGACAGTTAATTGGCCGTTGTCTAAACTAAGCATATGCTCCCATATAATATATATTCCACAAATTCGCAACTTGGACCATTACCTCGTTTTCGTATCACTTTAACTTATTTGGGCTTGATAACAATCGAGGCAGCGCTCAATTTCCGGCTGATTGAATGGAAATTCTGTTGTGCTCCTCGAAACGGTTATGTGCACGCATGCAGCGGTCGAACCATGTGTTACATCCTCCCAAGTGATATGTGCAGGCCAGCCAAGTTTTATGTATATTGCGTCTACATAAGGTTCGGATGCCGCTAGTGTACTACGAATGTTGCGCCGTCACCACAATGCGATTGCTAAAGAGGCAGGCCCCCTCACCGTAGTGACTGCCCAAGGCCGCACTGTATCCTGCACTGTCCAACAAAAGTCAACATTATCCGTTTTGCAAGAGAACCTTGCATTGACTTAGCTGTGAAGCTGGCGATGGTGGTGTTCCAAAAACAAACCCACCGCCACGATAAAAAACACGCATGACGCACGCACAGAAATACTTCCTCACCAAGAGCTGTCGCGCACCGAAGAAACAAACGTCACAGGTGCCCTATGTATTCGCTTAAGACGACTTGATGGCGCAAGCCATCTTCTTTTCTCAGCCGATGTATTGATGTCATACCAAGCCCCTCTGGAAGCTTTCTGCAAATAACATATTTTGCACTACCTCCAGGATAGGACGCATGACAAGGGTTCTACACCTCACCCAGTGTTGCACTGCTTCTGTAACCGGCCCAGCTTTGACCAAGTGACGATGTCGTGTGATGAGGTCACCACTTGACGTCACGTTATGTGACAGCGTGATGACGTCATAAGTTCATCTGTGACGTTATGAGGACGTCATGTGGTGACGTAATGACGACTTTTTGTCTCACTCGTCCTGACATCGCCGAAGCCGGATGCCGACGGCCAATTTTGGTGCTTATGACAGGTCTAATTACTTAGCTTTTATAAATGAACATCGGCATGTAGAAGATATGTAATTATAGATGCCACATTGAGAAGGCCAGTGAAAGCGCTAACGTAGAATATTGACTCATAGGCAAATGCGGACTTCGCATGAGGCTTTCAAGTATGTCTGCAGAATCGCAATCAAGTTGGAAGCAATGCACAATTGATGCGCAGATTTTGTAGCTGGCAGTGAACTTGGCGCACCGAAGAGTTACCGAGCACCTTCGAGGAACAAGCCGTAAATGGCCACTACGTAATGAAATATCACCAACCGACTCCTCTCCCCGCGACGCCACACCGGACAGAAGCAATACACAATGACAGCCAAGACGCTGTCATTACGAAGTTTTCATTTTTGATGTGCTCGTAAGTGTTAAGCTTGTCGTCACCCTCAATTCTATGTGTTTCTTCTACAGTAAAGACATAGCTATAAAGGTATTCTGCACTAAAAGTCTTTTCATAAAGACAGCTTTAGAACGAAGGCTGAAATGTCGGGCATCGCCGTTGTCATCTTTGCTTGGTACCTCTACATCGGAGGCGAATGTCGTGAGAGTTCATCTCAAGATAAAGAAGAGTGAAATAAAACCCTTCGTTGGAAAAAACCGCCGTGCCCGTGGACTTCCTATGCTGCTTGATAAGAACATGAGCCAGTACAGACACGTTTATATTGCACTTTTTATGTGTTCATTTATTTTTATATTGCGCCGCTGGTTTCGTCGTGTTTTTACGCCCGTATGTCTAAACATCTCGTTGCGAAGGTGCTACCTCTCTCAGGCCTAAATAAATTCAATATGTTCATCGAAGCCAACTGTCAATATCAGGAACGACGCAGCAAGCTTACCTATAGGGTACAAAACTACAGCTATTCATTTTTTTTTATTCTTTCTCGCACCTGATGGCGTGAATGAAAGTATACAAGAACTCGAATGAGTACCAATGGCAGTATAAAACAGAGAGCCGGCCTCAGAAAGCAGCCTCGATAACATCACTTTCCTCTGTTCTCACGAACTCACGCCAACTGAAATACTACTCACTGGAATTACCTTGAAGTTAATTTGGCCACTGCTCATTTAAATCTTGCTCACTCACTCATAATTACCATTCTACTCAGTGACTGTCGCGGGGCTTGACTCAGGAGATTAAAATTGAGGCAGGTCCTCTTGGCATAGAAGAACCCGAATGAGGCTTCGCATTACTCGGGGAGCTGTTGGGAATCGTGCACATAAAATAACCAAAAGCTTTCATACGATACTTATGGATAGCTCATGCAGCTAGTTCAGAAGCGGTAACTTTCAATAAACATTCAGAATAATAGTACAAAGCATATTACATTCTTTCTGATTTCCTTAGCGTAAAACGACTTCCAACAAACAAATTATCGTGAAGCGCGATCTAAGGATTATTAAAAAATGATTACTTATGGATGAGATGTCCTAAAGGAAACAATACGTAATAAGAACCTTGCCTCTGAGTTTCCTGCATAGCTATACCAGTACGAGTATCTCACGCGTGGTAATGTTTCAGTGCTGTGTGCATACGCTTCAGCCCAGAACATGGGTATTAATTTATACCTCTCTCTGGTAAGAAGGCCTACCTTTTAAGTTGAAGTGGACGCTGGCAAATATGTGCGAGAGGAAAACTACACCATATGTAATTCGATTGTTAATGTGCTACTTACATCACCGCTGAGCAAGCAGTTGCGGTAATGATTTCCAACGCGTAGCATTGCGAGTCGATCCACCGGTTCTGTCGATCGGTGCGTGGCAGGAACAAAAAAAATTCTGGTCCTACGAAGAAGCTAGGGCAATCTTTACTAAGCACAAGGCTGTGGGTCAAAGAGGCTTTTTATAGAAAGTAGGCCTGCCCGATCCCACGTACAGTAAAATAATGACTGACCTGAGGGGTCCGTGAAACAGGCTTCCCCAGCAGTTCTGCAAGACTACTGGAGGCCCGGCACTGACTAACTTTTTCGTCGTCATCATCATCATTTTTAGCCAATTTATGTCCACTGCAAGACGAAGACCTCCCCCAATGATCTCCAGTCTACCCTGTCCGGTGCGAGCTGATTACATTTTATCCCTACTGTATACTTATTAATATCGTCCCTACATCGAAATCTATGCCTTCCTTGACTGCCTTTGCCATCTCTTCACAACCATTGTGTTGCTGTTACAGTCTACACGTTTCTCCTTCGCATTGCGTAGCCAGCCCAGGTTCATCTTTTTTGCTTCATGTCAGCTAGTATATGATGTGCCCCTGTCTGTTCTCTGACCCATTCCACCGTCCTCTGAATGCGACTCCTCTAAATTTTTCGTTCCGTTGCACGCTGCGTGTGCCTCAGCTTTGCTCCAAATGCGTTGTTGTCCTCAATGTCTAAGCCCAAGTTGGAAATGGAGGTATGCAGCGATTGCATACTTTTGTTTCATTTACAGCGGCTCATTTCCTGTCGCTATTTAGGAGTGCCTGTCTGATGCGCTCCTTACTCTTCGGTGAATATTCTTTTCGTTATTGGGCTCCTTTGTTAGTAATTTGTCTGTATGTCAATTTGTGTGTTTAAAAGATCTGTTTCATTGATTTGGGCAGCAGGTGTGCGTAAATCCTCGTTATCGTACAACCAAATGTTATTGTTCTAAGCAGCAGTACGAAAACCAGAAAAGGCGTCATTTTACATGAATTCGGTAACGTGGCACGATAAAAGCCTACTGATGTATTTTTCGAGAGTCGGAGATTAGTTCGACGACGGAATTTTCCTTCCTTTTGACCTAGATTCCCTCCTTGATATCACTCATAATCACAACAATGAGGAGCGTTGGAAATGTAATTTTCCACAAAGAACCCAAGAACTCCCTGCTTCGTAACGGTAAGATATTGCATGACCCATCCAGGGGTTAGTGCCGCATAGAGGTGTAGAGAAAGATCCATTGGATCTGCCCCTACACCGCTATGCTGCACTAGCACCTGGCGGGTGCGCAAGGCACTGTGGAAAAAAAAGAGCTCGCCGCCTACGTTCAACGTTCTTCCTACTATCTGCTCGCGCAGTTTTTTTTTGCGTGTGCTAGATTATTCTGTCACGTGATCACTGGAGGCTTTGCCTTGTGACACATTTCCAAAAGATCAGGAAGCGGGCTGACGTGCTGCGTTCCAGGTGGTAATAGCAACACGATGATGTATGCACGGATTCTGACCCGCAACGGTGGACTAGTGGTTATGGTGCTCGACTGCTGACCAGAAGGTCGCGTGATCCAGTCCCGGCAGTGGCGTCCACATTTTCGATGGAGGCGGAAATGCTTATACCCGTGTACCTATATTTAGGTGCATGTTAAAGAATCCCAGGTGCTTGAATTTTCCGGAGCCCTCCTCTACGGCGTCTTTCATAATCATATGGTGGTGTTGAAACTTTAAACCCAAGATATTATTATTAATAATATTATTACACTACAGTGCTTTACCGTTGCGAGGATTCTGCGTGCGTTGTACATTTCCGATATATGCAGCGATTAGTTGGAATTACAAGCCAGCTCTACGCGAATACATGGCAAGCAAGCTGTTTTCATCTACGGGCTCAATCAACTGAGTGGATTGAGCCCACTCACTGAATGGGCTCAACGAGTGGTCACTGAGTGGGCTCAATGAGTGGGCTATTTGCGTAAACATGAACGTAAACTGTTTGCGAAGTGATTATTTACATTGTTGCTGGTAACTTCAGCTGCGCTCCATGACATGTCTTGCGAGATACAACGTGGTGTACTCCGTCGCCTAGGGCGACAAGCGTGATATAGGAACGATTAATGACAGCATGATGACACCTTAGGAAGGCCTGTGAAGCGGCGAACCATGTGCGTTACGTCACGCCCGAGCGCGCGGCTGAAGCAGACGAATGAGTTCGGCGCTTTTTTTTATCGCAAAACTCTTTTATGCCAGGGTCCACCAAGATTTTCATGACGTGTATCCATCACGGAAATACGTCAGCAAAATGAACCCAATCAAACGGCAAAGAAACCAAATTATAAAAAGTTGTTTCATGGACAGGAGTCGAACCCATGGCCTCTAGGCCCGTAACGATGGATGGCGGCCGTTTTGACCACTGAGCTACCGCCAAACACACAACGGAGGCTACATGAACGCGCATTTCATCTATCACAATTCCCTCTCACAGTGCTCTTTGATGGATAGATGGATGCTATGTGCCACCAGGCTTGGAAAAAGGACAAGAAAACGAGCCGTTGCTACGACCACCCCATCCGGAGCGCTTGCAAGGGCCGTATTCTCAAACGATTGCAAAAGGCGACAATCACAAAACTATCGCCTCTGATGCGCGCTGATTGGCTAATGATCAAAACCGGAAAAGTGAGGGCACCATCTAGTATTTTCGTCGACGTTACGGTGCTCTACGGCACTCCTGACATGCCTGCAATAAACGAACACACCTTATCACCGTCGGGTGGTGGTGAAGTCTAGCATTTCAGTGACATAGACGCTAGCTTCTAGTATTCAATCCTCGGTGGATATGCGCAGCATTTTTTACGCTGAAGCTTTCTGCGAGCATTACAATGGGGTGTTGTCAGCACATTCTTCTTTTCGAGCGTGTGTTTTTTGGTGGTTTGAACGTTCCAGGAACACGAACCGCGCGTTGCTCGTGTGTCTTATCGCGCGCCGGCAACAAGTTGAGATGTTGAGACGATGTCGCTGCGGTGGCACACTACAGCTGAATTCTCCGAGTACGCCGCGTTAAACTCTCAACGAAACTCATTTCGCCCAAAGATGCATTCTTTATACATATTGTACATTAAACAATTGCGCAAAAGGCTTTGCAAGCACTTTCAACACGTCCTGTATATCACGTAGCCACAGCCAAGCCTGGCCACTACGTAGAAGCCAGCATACGCTCGAAACTGCCGCACTCGAATCTCTCTGTGCTCGTACGGCACGCTTACTCCTGTGTTGTGAGACATTCGCGACACAAATGAGCACTGCAACAATGACGTCACAGGCAAGTGCTTCTTCAGTTGTTGAACGCATCGGATTCTGCGTTACCAAACGCGATACGATCGCCTTTTGCGATCGTTTGAGAATACGGGCCCAATTGAACTGGAATTTTTTCAACGCTTTAACACATCGCGAGGTGGTGATTTTAGCCCAAGCCTCGCTCATAGTATTCATCCTTATCGATATATAGCTCTCCGACGCTCGCCTGTCTGTCGCAGCGCGTTCCCCGCTCCCCCTGTGATAATTAACGGCCAGGCTAGAGGGAACACACGACGCGCTTGGCGTTTCTCTACGCGTTTCACGACGCTTTGAAGGAGTGTATATCGTGTATCAGTTTTTATGTGCTTGTTGATGCCATATTAGCGCGGGATTCACCTTATGGGGGGTCCGCGTATATGTTAACTCCAGCTACCGCAATGTTTAAACAATCAGCATGGGCGTTAGTCGTCGGGAACTGCCGGCGTCCGAGGTATTCAATTCCCGCAAAGTCGCAAGATCATGTGCGTCTGCCTCTCTGCAGGCCATGCCATTGGTGTCGTCATGGGATTCATCAGCGATGGAACGAGAGCACGAGCGCTCCGCGTCTAGAGCCAGCCGAAGCGGAGGCGGCCATCGGCCGCTCGTGCCAAGTCAAAACGCCGGAGGCGTCGCTGCTGCCCACTCGTCGTAGGGGAGAATGAAGTGCGCGAGAGAGGGAGTAGAAAGGGGGAGATGGGGAGCAGAATGGAAATAACGTGTGGGGAGAGGGTTTGTGCTTGCGCAGTCAGGGCTAAGGGTGGCGACACCGCACACCACCACCGTCACCGGTTTGAACTCCGCCATAAGATGCTTTCCATCTAAAAGTCTCTCGCTCGGGACAGTGACGGCTGTCAGCGAAGCTTACATCTATGCTTTGGTTGTAAACTACTGTAAGTCAGCTGCGGTCCTCTAAACGTACAAAATAATGAAACGTAGTGTTCCTCACCTTCAGCGCCGTTGACGCCAAGTGAGTTAGGGCACAGCTTGCTTCGTTTTACTGGAAGACCGTCAGGCTTCCACGATATGATTATGAGAGACGCCGTAGTGGAGGGCTGCGGAAAATTTGACTACCTGGGGTTCTTTAACGTGTACCTAAATCCAAGTGCACGGGCCTCTAACATTTTCGCCTCAATCGAAAATGCAGCCGCCGCGGCCGGGATTCGAGCCCGCGACCTTCGGGTCAGCAGTCGAGCGCCATAAACACTAGACCACCGTGGCGGGTTCAATGTCAGCTACGATTTCCTCACCAAGCAAGGGGAAGTTTCAGTCAAAATAAGCACCGCAGCCCTAGCAATGAATGAATGAATGAATGAATGAATGAATGAATGAATGAATGAATGAATGAATGAATGAATGAATGAATGAATGGAGAGATTGCAGGCAACCTTAATGTTCCATGTGAGTGTTTTTCATGGCGCCTGTCCTAGCATTTGGTGCATATTTGTCTCAGTTGCGTAGACAATAAAATGAAATGAAACTGTTCTGTAGCTGGTGTGTGTTATTATGACGGCACATGCCCGCAAGAAAACTGTCTCTTCCTTCAGTTAACTACTTCAATAAACTTAAGCGCACTCGACGCAGCAGTGCAAGATCACAATGCAGAAGTGGATCTAAGCGGTTATGTAGCAGGAAGTGCGTGCTTAACGTGCTCCGCCAAGTGCCTCAGCGGACTCCTTCGAAGATCCAAGCCTTCAACGTCGATGTTCCTGTGGGGAATAATTCAGAGTCCTCAATAGTTGGCCCGCTAGCGGTACACGGTGTTCAGCATATGAAAGGCATGAAATTCCTAGTCACCGTCAAAATCATGGCTTCCAGGAGTCTAATTGTCAACTGTGGCTACCTGATCATCGGTGGCGAGCATATTTCCGTCGTTCCTGTTGATCCGCAGGTAGTAACGCCGCCTGATTTTTCCTACCGTTGTTGGTCCCGAACTAAGTCCTCGTCCAGGCTTTGTCTTCATACGGCAAGGTGTTGTCTGGAAAAGCTGGCCTCATGAGCGCACGACGCGGAATCCTCACAGGCGCACGTTTTGTTCGGATAGAAATAAGCACTACGGATCCCGTCCCCAGCTACCTTCGAGTTTCTGGTCATCGAGTCACGCTCGAATACCGTGGTATATAACGTGTTTGGCGTCGGTGTGGCTCAGTGGTCATTATCGATCACATTGCGCAGCACCGTTTTGTGGTCGTTGTGGAGTTCATGGCCACGAAAGCGAAGGTTGCGCCGCTCCTGCCGACTTTGCGGAGCTGGTCTTGCCGTCTTGCCAGTGCAGCGTTCATAAAGGGATGCTGCTGCAGAGACCCTTCAGCCTCTACCGACCATGTCACCTGCGGTAACGCCTGAGCGATAATCCGGAGCTGCAGACAAAATATTCAAGAGTTAACATTCGGAAGCTACGTTAAAAGGAAACGAAGAAGGGTACAGCTTGCCATGTTTGCTTCCCTCCCCTGCCCAGTAGAAAACGCATGCAGGGAAGGACGCGCCGGTCGCATCCTTAATTCCATCGTTGAATATGCCATAGTCTTCGATATTATGAATTATAATGACGCTGGTGTTTCGGTCAGGTGCCCCGATAGAACCGAATAAGCCAAACACATTGGTTTCTTCAGCAAGCCAGGAGCGCGTCTTCTTTGAACAAGTTGCAAGATGCCATGGGAACTCTATACTGACGCGCCTCGACAAGCAGCCAGCGGTGAAGGTCGTTGGTGGCCCTGCAGCCCTACGGCTACCTGAACCTTCGGAAAGCAGTTTCGGCCTCCACCCTCGGAGTGTACAGCAGCATTGAGCTTTCACTTAGCCTACACGAATGTGATGTGGAGATGCTTGCCCCGCGAGACGTTAAGCGTGCGCACACGACTTGTACCAGCTCGGACGGCGCCTAGGATAGCCACTCCCTGTCCCAGCAGCCGAAGAAACCTCGACGCTCTGCTAGAGGGCCGAATTGTGTTGCGTAGCGCGTGCGCTGCATGTCCCCCGGACCCTGGGGTGCCGAATTGAACAATACGACCAGGCCAGTAAGGTCACTTTAGTACTTCAGTATGGCTGACACCCTAAAATTATTCATTTAAAAGTTCAAGGGTTCGGTAACCTTGCCAATAAAGCAGAGGTTATCACCGTAGCGCGTGCTGTCCTTTCCTGACAGTGGTTGTCATGCTCCACCGTTGTAGGAGGTTCTGCCGCACTGCGTGGAATGCCGCGGTCACTATGGCCACAAGGCGACGCTAGAGCGCCTCGCCCAGTCATTTTTGCGACTGTCCTGAAAGGGTTTTTGGTGCCGGATTTGCTGGCGCTCTTCCTCACGTTGGTCGAGTCAGCCGTGCTTCGATCTTACGCTTTCGGCCAGCCGTGTCAACGGGTCGTGCTCTGCCAAAAATGAGCGACAAGGCTTTAGGTGCAGGATCAGGGGCCTTGGGCACGGCAGCAGCCTCCTTGTTCTGTTCCACGGATACCGAGCGAGGCTTTAGCTACAGCTTCTTTCGTTGCCGCGGCGCGGAATCTTGATCCGGGTCGTCCTGGTCGCTTGGCCTTCCGCTAACACATTCCGGCGTGATCTTAGAAAACAACGCCACCGAAGATGACAGGGGCGAGTGTGTGCCTTCATCGTCACCCTGAGTCACCACGCATTCCTGGGCTGACACGACGTCGTCCCAGGCAGTCTACCCGCTGTCATCGAAGGAGTCGGACTCTCCGTGGTTCATCTTACTGTCGCCGCATTCAGCTTCTTTCTCTTGCGTTTTGTGGAAAATCTCGAGCGCGGCCTGTTCGTTTGCCTGCGCCGGTGTACCCAGCTGCACAAAAGGTGCCACTAGACCTCGTCCTCCGCCGTCGGTCTGGATCAGCACGCGCATCCTTGTAAGGTTGTTTACGGACTTGACGTGTCCCCTCACCGCGCAGACTACTGCTGAGGCGATGTCGAGGTTCTCCATGACTTCCAGCAGTTTTTTCAGTGTGGCCTCAATTCTTGCTGGTAGCGGACGGCAATACTCGTTGGGCGCCAAATGTGGGGTTCGGGTCGTCTGCTCCAAAAAACAACTGAAGCTAAAAGTTCAACAAAGAAAACTTATTACACAAAAGAAGGCTAACGGTAAACGGAAAATATACGAACTCGTGGGGCCACTACAATTGCGCCTTACCCTTCTCAACGACGGGGCACATTAAACACACACGCGCACTGTGTTTACCACCTTTGCTGCGCGTACCATGCCGACTCCCTTGGGCACCAAGTTGGCTGCGTATTTTGAGGCGACCGAGTGTACCGCGCGCGTCGTTGTGTCTAGCAAGTGTTGCTGCGTCACCTGCCAGGTGATTGGCGTGGCTACCACGATAGATAGATAGATAGATAGATAGATAGATAGATAGATAGATAGATAGATAGATAGATAGATAGATAGATAGATAGATAGATAGATAGATAGATAGATAGATAGATAGATAGATAGAAACGGTCAAAGTGACTTGGGTTCGCTAATAGATGCTTCCCATTTAAAAGGCCGACATGTTGCTGGTGTGTGCCATGTTGATGGTGTGTGCCATGAAGCTGTCTGCTCTTTGCATTCATTCATTCAACTAACTTAAGCTCACTCGATGAGCTTCCGCAACACGCCGTCGCTCTACTGAAGCAGTGTTACAAGTATGAACCAACTAGTCGAAGCCTCAACCCTGACGTTGAGAGAAGTGCGCGGTTAATGTGTTCCGTCAGCTACCTCAATTATCGCAGCAGTTCACAAGAAAACAGTCTGTTCTTTCAATGAACTAATCCTGCTAATTTTCATTGATAATCCTGACAGTTTGTTAGCCAATTTTAACTAAACTTGTGCTGCGATATAACATGTATTCCACAAAACTTTTAACTTGTTCAACTAACTTGTTTTAAGAAAAGGTTTCATTTGACTAGGGTTTCATAACATTTGAGTCAAGGCTGGACGTCTGGTTCGCTGGGTGCAAATGCCGGTGTGCGGTTACGTGTACATGTGCAGCGGTGGAAAGACGTGTACGCGCATAGGTCAGCAACAAAAAAAAAGCTGGAGCTCACTGAGACTGACTCAAATATATTTTGCGCCTAGGGCTCATTAGGACTCAGCCTCACCAAAATTTCCATCGGCCGAAATCATTTTACCTGAGACTTACTGAAAGTTTTCTCAGCGGGGCTTCATCAGTCTCCGACGCCCGAAATATTACTCAGCCAAGACTCACTCAGACGCACTACTCGACCTGAGTCTTGGTGAGTCGAAGCCAGTTGAATCATGAGTCCGTTAAAATATTATTAGCTTTTTCAGCCATTGTGATCAATGATTTTAACACCAATATCTCACACAATTGCTGCTCTACGTGGACGCTATTCACCTCGTACTTTCAAATACGAGTTAACAGTCGTGGCACTCTAGTAAGCCCGTTTTTATTGAATGTCCCGACTGACATGACATATCTTTATCAAGAACTTACCGCGTACAATTTTGCGAGAAGAGAGGTGAAGGCACCCCGATCCACGAACCTCCACATCTAAAGCAGCTGATCACTGAATTTTGTGCTGGCATATGAGCTCTAGTGCATTAAAGCATGTGTGACTAGACGTGGGTACAAATGTGGGCTGACAGTAAGGCTGACAGCAATGCTTAAGTTGAGAAGATAGGATCGAAGGTAGGAAAGCAAGTGGAGCTCACTCAGACTCACTCATGAATCATAATTTCCGCTTAGGGTACACTCAGACCCACCAAAATTTTCCTCCGTCAGACTCCCTCCGACCCAGCCTCACTAACATTTTTCGCGAAAGGCGTCACTCGGCACTTAAAGTCACCAAAATATTACTCACCAGCACTCACTCAGGCTCAGATTCACGGCCTCATTGTTTGCAAATGCACGGAACAAGACGGTCACACGATAAAGGCGATAAACACAGGACAACGCGTTTCCTCCGCGCATAGTCAAGAAGTGAATCCGAACCAACTCGCCCAACATTCAACACGGCCTCATGTGAGTCTGAGTGAGTGGACTCATGACGGAACTAGCTGACCTATGGTTATGCGCGCCCGCGTTACACGGCATTCCACGCAATTTTAAAGGGGTGGTGCCATCAAATGTGGAGGGGATAAAAAGCCTGTAGCGGGTTTCCTCTGTATGCAATAGCACTCACCATGAAACGTCAGACACAGAAAACTTGTGATATATATTTTAATTCGCTTCCAAAGAGTGTCTAAATGTTCGTTCGCGAAATCGAGGCCGATTGCTAGCGCGCCTAACGCTGACGTCGCTCTATGGAAAGTGCAACAAAAGTTTTAGTGATGTCACTCCAGATCACAATTATGAGAGCGCTAGCAGTAATACTCGGGAGGGCAGGCCCCAGACGCCTGCAGCGTTTCCTTTCATGGAAACCCTTCCAATGGACCCGCGACGCAGCAGAGACTTTGTCTTTCTGTACCGACGAGGGAGCGGCCCGCTACATGCTACAACGCGTTCTGAGGAACCAAAATAAAGTATATCCATCCATCCATCCATCCATCCATCCATCCATCCATCCATCCATCCATCCATCCATCCATCATCCATCCATCCATCCATCCGTCCATCTATCCATCCGTCCATCCATCCATCAATGGAAACCCTAGCGATCACGAAATATACGCTGTCTCAGTAGCATGGTGCGCGCCTCCTCGTCGTCGCTGGCCAGGGGATCGAAAATAAAATGTTTATTTGGGTTTTCAAGGGAGCTGCGTACTCTGTCCTTCTTGCTGCTTCCAGAAAAGTCGATGTCCTCAGTGACATCTGACGCGGATGCAGACGTAGAGTGAGAATCGCGGTTGCTGCAGCTAGCCACGGCAACTGTCGGCGCGTTTGACTTGCTGCTGCTTGTGCAGCACGTGAGTACGAGAGCAGACGAGTCAGCACTGCGTGCGTCACAGCCTTGTGTGTTAATGTGACCAAGCTTCCTATGCTCCGACGTCATCGCCCAATTCGCTGTCCAGAAACTGAAACCGAAAGTTGTTCCCATAAATAAGGCGATATTAAATATTTTGCGATAATGCATCAACCTTGGCGCGCATATCACGCTCCCTGGAGCTATAATAAACGTTTGCAGCAAAGAACGCGCAAGCTACAAATTTCGCGGCACCACCCGTTTAAAATATATGCGGCGTCGCCATACGGTTTGGATGCCATACGTGTACGATGAGTGTTGCGCTGTCACCATAGTCAGATACTTAAGCACCCGTGCCCCCTCACCGTCGTGACTGCCCGTGGCAACACTGTAGACTACAGTGTGGAACTATAGCAGTCATTATCCGCTCTTCCAGTTCAGTAATCATGAGCTGTAATTCGTCTCCCGCATTACTCATCAATGCAATGTCATCAGCGAATCGCAGGTTACTGAGATACTCTCCATTAACTGGTATCCCTAATTCTTCCCAATCTAGGGCCCTGAAAACCTCCTGTAAACACGCGGTGAATAGCATTGGAGAGATCGTGTCTCCCTGTCGTACACCCTTCTTTATTGGGATTCTGTCGCTTTCTTTATGAAGGAGTATAGTGGCTGTGGAGGCGCTGTAGATTTCTTCCATTATGTTTATATAGGCTTCGTCGGATGCCCTGATTCCGCAGTGCTTGCATGACTTCTGATGTATCCACCGAATCAAATGCCTTCTCGTAATCTATGAAGGCTATGTATAGGGGTTGGTTGTATTCCGCGCATTTCTCTATCACCTGATTGATAGTATGAATATGGTCTATTGTTGAGAAGCCTGTACGAAATCCTGCCTGGTCCCTTGTTTCATTAAACTCTAATGTCGTATTATTTCTGTTAGCAATTACTCTTGTGAATAGCGTGTAGACAACGGACAGTAAGCTGATGGGCCTGTAATTTTCAGGTCCTTGACGTCCCCTTTCTTATGGATCAAGATGATGTTGGCATTCTTCCAAGATTCTGGTATCCTCCCTGTCGAGAGACACCTCATATACAGGGTGGCCAGTTTCTCTAACATAATCTCTCCACCGTCTTTCAACAGGTCTGATGTAACCTGATCCTCACCAGCGGCTTTGCCTCTTTGCATTCCCTATAGGGCTTTCTTTACTTCTCCTGTTAATACTGGTGGGATGTCAGATTCCTCTGGGATATTACTGCTTCTTACGTTATCATCCTGACTGTCTCGGCTGTTGTACAGATCTGTGTAGAACTCTTCCGCTACCTCAACTATTCTATCCATATTGGTTGTGACCTTGCCATCCTTGTCCCTTAATGCATACATCTGATTTTTGCCAATGCACAGTTTTGTCTTCGTAGCTTTGAGGCTTCTTCCGTTCTTTAGAGCATGCTCAAATCTCTCCATATTATACTTTCTTATGTCGGCTACTTTACGCCTATTGATCAACTGCGAAAACTCCGCCAGCTCTATTTTGTCTTTTGCATTTGAAGCTTTCATAGCTTGACGTTTCTTAATGAGGTTTTTCGTCTCTTGGGATAGCTTACCAGTGTCCTGTCTAACGACTGTACCCCCGACTTCCACTACACACTCCTTAATGATACTAGTCAGATTATCCTTCATTGCGTCAACGCTAAGGTCGGTTTCCTCGGTTAAAGCCGCGTACCTATTCTGAAGTGAAACTCTGAATTCCTGTACTTTCCCTCGCAGAGCTGGATACAGAAAGTAGAAGAGTAGGTCTGAAAATTAATATGCATAAACTAAAGTAATGTGGAACAATCTTGGCAGAGAACAGCGCTTTGTGATAGGTGGCGAGACGCTGGAAGTTGTAAAGGAGTATGTCTACTTAGGACAGGTAGCAACCACGGATCCGAACCATGAGAGTGAAATAACTAGAAGAATAAGGATGGGATGGGGCTCATTCGGCAAGCATTATCAAATCATGAATCGTAGTCTACCACTATCTCTCAAGAGGAAGGTATATAACAGCTGCATCTTCCCGGTACTTACCTACGGAGCAGAAACCTGGAGACTTACAAAGAGGGTTCAACTTAAATTGAGGACGACGCAGCGAGCGATGGAAAGGAAAATGATAGGTGTAACCTTAAGAGACAGGAAGAGAGCAGAGTGGGTCAGGGAACAAACGGGGGTTAAGGATATCATAGTTGAAATTAAGAAGAAGA
The DNA here is from genome assembly GCF_013339695.2 of Rhipicephalus sanguineus. Lineage (NCBI taxonomy): Eukaryota > Metazoa > Arthropoda > Arachnida > Ixodida > Ixodidae > Rhipicephalus > Rhipicephalus sanguineus. The sequence continues at coordinate 109,799,449 of NC_051183.1, forward strand.
AATGGATATGGGCCGGGCACGTAGCACGTCGGCAGGATAACCGGTGGTCATTAAGGGTAACTAACTGGATTCCAAGAGAGGGCAAACGCGTGAGGGGAAGACAGAAAATTAGGTGGGTAGATGAGAATAAGAAGTTTCTAGGTATAACGTGGCAACAGAAAGCACAGGACCGGGTTGATTGGCGGAACATGGGAGAGGCATTTGCCCTGCAGTGGGCGTCATGGAGGAAGGAAAAACTAAGGAGAGGCCCTATCGTATCCCACTGCATTGCGAAAAGTGTGGCGGAAGTGACGTCAGGTTTATGGGGCATACAAGCCGATATGGGGCAAACAAAACAGCAGACGCCCCGCGGCGTGCTCTCTGCGGTGGTTCGCTTCTGTTCGGATTTGTAGTCCCGGCGTAAACTTAGCGCGTATTGTGCGGTTCGCACGCAGTAAAATGTTGCAAGCAGACGTTTACCAGGCTGTTCGTGAGCGGCAGGCCCGAGCGTTGCGTGATGAAGTTCTTCGGAGGAGCGTTGTTGTGCAACAGTACAGAAAGTACCGGTACGTGCCGTAATCAAAAACATTCAGCCCCTGCCTCATCGTATTCGAACTCACCTAGCAGTGACTTACGCGTTCTGCTGGGCGTTAGGCCTTTTTTTTTCTTTCATGTAGCCCGATTTCCAGATCTATTGCCCGATTAGCGGTTCTTTGCTCGTGTATATGGAGTGAGCGCAGTAGTTATTCGGCGCAACGCCAACCTATAGTTGACGTAACTTCACGTCAAAAAGAAGACACCGCTGTATTGTATACGCGATCGTGCACGTAAAGTTTGTAATTCCAATGCGCACACAACACAAGCACGCAGCGAGCGCACACCGCACGATACATACATCACGTAGTCTGATAATAACAACAAAGGTTTATTGCCCTTTCGTTGAACGACACAGCCTCTAAAACGTACGCTGCCTTCAGCGCATGTTATGTACGGCGCGTCACACGCCAAAAACAAAAGTTCACGTGAGTTCTGAGTTGGCAGAATGAGTAACAAGCAACAGAGCGCACATCCGAGAGCTTCGCACGCAAATACCGTGCCTTAGTGATCAGCAATTAAGCGTACGTATACGTACACATGAAAAGTGACACCCGGTACTGTCCGCAGTGCACGCGATTTGCACCGGGTATACGCAACAGATGGACATTGGGTAGCTTTTCTAAAGAACACACACAAAGAGCAGCATGCGTGAATCGACTACGCCGCTTGCACGACAAAAAAAAAAGCAAACAAAAAAAAAGGCTGCAAAGTTTCGCGATGCGCGCATGCGCTTGCAAACGTCGCAACGGAAATCGCGAAATGTTTCGCTGCGCCTTCGCTAGGAGGCGATGCGGGTGTTTGCGATGTGGGGGCTTCACGAATGTGACGTCAGGGCCTCTCCTTAGTATTCCTTCCTCCATGGTGGGCGTAGACAGGCTGATGATGATGATGATGATCCGCTCTTCCAGGGAAGCTTGTATTGACTGAGTTGCGAAGCTGGTAATGGTGGTGTACCAAAAAGCCCCGCCGCTGAAAAAAAACACATAACCGGCTCACCCAAAAACTTGCGACATCTGCACGGACACGAGACTAGAGGTATCATGAACCACTGCCGCATGAACATTTAGGTAGTCGCGGGAGGATAAATGAACCTAGTGAGCGCTGTAACGCGGTAGAAAGTTACTGTTTCGTTGTCAGGGCGAGCGCCTTCACGATGCGGAAACCGCGAAAACATGAACGCATGCGAAGCGAAGGCAGATTACTCTCGCATCTCGCTGCAGTTGGAAGTGAAGAAATAACAGAACTCGCACACATTTAGTTTGAGTGTTTTATTATTTTTCTCAAGATTCATTCATCTATTGAAGCAAAAAATTACACAATCTACACATGTCGCGTAGAATTATTCTCGCCGGGTCACGTGCTATTGGGAGCGACGTGAGAACACCGATGTTTACGCAGAGGAGCGACGTCAGAGCGCAGTTAACTACGTAGGGCCATTCCTTGTTGTACGTCCTCCAATCCCCCTCCCATATTGAGGTGCACGCCCGCGAGACGAAGGGCAAGTGGCGTTCAGTTTGAAATTTCACATCTTTCTGCGGCGCGTCGGGTTGCAAATCATGGCAGGCGTGATCGTGAGTACGCAATGTATGCATCGCACTTGTCAGCTCGAAATGGTGAGGCCTTCAGAGGGGCCCTTCATGGCGCTTTCACACTTTAGCAGTGAAAAGCGAGCGAAAACGCCGGAGTGTTCAGATTTGTTCTGCCCCTCGTGTATGCCGCCGCCACCTTCGCCGCTTCTAGGATTCATTCCAGTTTGCCCGTTTTTTTGAGCCTTGAATTTGGTATTGAATTCAAGGTATAGATGCAAAACACTGAAAAGAAGTAGTTTTCACCTTTTAAAGCGGTTGCTTGAGGACAATACACGAATACACATTAGTTGACAAGCCGGCAGCGGCGGTGGCGGATTCACCCGGCTGTGAAAAAGCGAGATACGTTAGGGCACACCGACTCGCGCTGCTGCTGCACCTTCTATGTATCGAAGTCTCGGCAATGGTAATTCACATCAGGCTCTCGAGGAACACGTCGTTGTAGAGGCTGTGAGCTCTGTCGTGCAACGCAGGTGGTTTGCGATTACGCCGATGCGTACCACCGCCGACGCCTTGGCTGCCACGTTTATTTTTCAGCAGCCGTACGTTTACATCACGTGTTTTGTAAGCTAGTGCAGCCAAAGCACAGCTTCCAGTGAAGCGGAAAGATGTTCTGCTTTTTCTTGAACGTTATTGAACGTTATTATTTTCTTGAACGCCGAGGAACTTATGTCATCGGATCCCGAAGTAGTTGCCTGGCAATAAGCGGTTCAGCGTACGAAGAATGAATAAGTAACCTGACGTTGAGCAAAAATAAATATGTATGTGCCACAAAATACGTATACCGTGTGTGTGTGTCATTGGAGCAGCAGTAAGCATGACAATCAAGCTAATCCTAGACAATCTGGAAAGCTAAGAATAATCAGCTTAACCTTTGCTAACGCTACGTATATCCTGGCAAAGCCGAGCTAAGTCACTGCAAATTTTTTTCCCATGAATCAAACAGAAACAACCAGACAGCATTTTTTTACGTCTCTTGATGCACGGAAGGTACTTTATTCATTGCAGCTAGTTTGATTACTAGTGATTAATTGTAGGGAGCCTCTCATACGTCATCGGGATCATTTTGAAAATTTGCCGCTTGTGGCGCTCATCGTGTGATATATATAGCTTAATTTCTCGGTAAGTAGGGCACTGCTGTTGATAATATAGCCGTTTTAGATGTTGTCATACATTGAGCTTTCACTCTGACATAAATTATTATTTGCCGTTTAGTGTACCTTCAACAGTATTTTTGTCCCAACTTATTGCATAATCTCAATGAAGTACGAAATCTCGAAGTGTTGCAAAAAGTTTAAACAAATGCGCGACGCATAAGACATCGATTGTTGCTAATAATGTAATAACTAATTGGATTACATTGAGATTGTAGTCATGAATGTACATCACTCTGGAGGGCAATGTATGCATCTCATTCAATTATACCCTCCGAGTAGTACAAGTAATAATCTGTGACATAGAGCGCAGCACATAACAAAGCAGAGCAATACGTATAGGTTGCACACAGGTCACTTAGCGAGAATGCACAACCTGCAGAAATAGTCCAGATTTAACTTTGCAATAAACCATGTGATATATGTGAACAACACAAATTGAAATGCCCAGAAGTGACCGACAACAATTCCGCCGTTTCACCCGACACTGTTTCTACATTTGTTCGTATTTGCATACGAACGTATTGCATATTGCGTATATTCGTATTGCATACGAATATGTCTCACATATTTCCTAACATAACCGAAAAACAGCTGGCGGAACTCAGTATATTTCTGAAGCCTGAATTGCTTCCTAATCTACATTGTGCTTGCGATATTTGTTTCATAGTTTGACCTGCAGGTGTTCGTAAATCCTGGTTTTCCTAAATCTAGACCACATTGTGGTAAGCAGCAGTACGAAAACCAGACAAACATGAGTTTGTATGAAGATGGTAACGTGACACGATCAAAGCCTGCAAATAAGGTATATCTCGAGAATCGGGGTTACTTCGACAATGGAATTTGCCTTCCTTCTGAACTAGAGCGTCTCCTTGAAATCACTTTTGATCACAGAAATGAGAAGCGTTCTAGCAGCAATTCTAGCAAGAGCTCCCTGCTTCGCAGCGGTCAGATAGTGCATGACCATCATTTTCATTGAAACCTTCCGCGAACCATAGCGCCGCGCTAGCTCTTGGCGGGCGCGCAAGGGAATGTGGAAAAGGAGTGCGAGCCGCGTTTCACTTAACCTTCTCCTTACTGGGTGCTTCCGCAATTTTGTGCGTGTTCTCGCACGTTTAGATAAATAAATGTACTACGTGATCAGTGCAGGCTGTTCCTTGTGACGCAGTTCCGTCAAGATGAGGATGCGAATTGGCGTGATGTGTTCCAGGTGGTGATAACAACAGGATGGTTCATGGAAACATTTTGAAGCACAGCTGTTAAGGTCGAGGTTGGCCGTGTTTCGCAGATAGAAGATGATCATCATCGTGAAACAGCTAGCGCCATCTTTTTTGTCGCCTTCTTCTTCTTCCTCTTCGGCTTCGCTACCAGAGGAGCTGCGCCGATTTGTCCGGTGAATGGCATAATAACTTCACGGGCAAAAGAGCGAGTGAAGAGAGAGCGAGACAGAAATATAGAAAGAAATAGAATGAAAGAGAAATTCCTGGCGAAAAGAAAAGCTCAGGGTAACGAGGAGGAAAAGGAGGATGGGAGAACGAGTACAGAGAAAGAGATATATGCAGAGGGATAGATGGACAGATTAATAGAAAATTATAAACAGACAAAGAACGGAAACAAAGCGACAAAGAAGATAGAAAGCGAGATACCAACTACACCGAGAAAGATACAGAAACAAAGACATAGACAAGAGAGAAAGAAAGGGAAGAGAGAGAAAAAGACAGAAGGGCACCGAAATATATAGGCATGAGAGAAAGAGCTTGAAGCAACACAGAAGCAGACAGAAAAGTAGAAGGCCAGAGACCGACTACAGGGAGAGAGAGAGAGAAAAAAATAACTAATGGAAGAGACAGATAAAAAATGGCGATGCTTGCGCTGAGCCGCGCAACGCTTAAAAACGGGAAAATGAACCGATTCTGGAGACTGATCTGGTTGATTCTAGGTTGTTTCTAGGCTTGAGCTAGGTGATGAGGGTTACTTCTAGGTTGCTTGTTGGTCGTTGCTAGGCATTACCTAGGTGATGCTAGGTTGTTTCTACTTTCATCCTCAGCGCAGAGAGGTTCGAGTAAAACCACAGACACTCACAGACACAACACGGACGTCCAATCTCAAGAGGCAGAAATTCGTGCTGAATCCAAGTGTATGCACCTCATAAGTCTATGGGCACGTCGTCGTTTCGTAGGCCTTCCATCACTTCGGGGTCTTCTCGCAGCCGCGGTTGCCTTTCCCGTTACCTAGTATTCTGTTGCTGTACTTAGTCGCGGTCTTCGGCTCTCCGCCGTCGCTTAGCAGTTGTTTTTTGTTCAGCTGTTTTTTTTTCATTTTTCGTCGACCAGTGGTTTGTACAGTGGGATTTACCCGATTTCTGTGGCACATTTTTTGGGCTAACTGTTGCCTTCTTCGTTATTATTGGACCAGTGGTGTGTAGTGGGATTTATCCAATTTTTATGGCACATACCCGCTGATAATGATGATTGCTTTTTTGGTTCGTCGGACAAGGAACGATATGCTAAACAGCTTCGCTGTTAAACGACAGAAGGGGAGACACCGACTACACAGATAGAGAGATGGGGAAGCAAGGACATTGAAAGAAAGATAAAAAGAAAAAAAAATTCGGCAGATCCCACGTGCCGTGGGAGTCGATGTTATGCGAAGCATGCGGCGGGAAGGTGACTGTGGCGTAATGTTTTAAAGACGATAGTCTTTCTTGGGGAACTTAAACGCAGAAATTTTGGTCTGTCTTTCTGTCTGTCTTTCTGTTTGTCGGCACGTCCCTCGATTCAGCCACTCGGCCAAAGTTGAACCACTTGCCCAAGGGCCAGCCATCGTGAACGGCTGACTAGGTTCATACTTGTGTACATTGTTGATCAAAAAGCAAACATTAGGCATATCTGAGGCGCAACATCACTAGGTAAGTATTAGGTGGTGTGTTCCTTTAATAGAAAATACTGTTACGGGGAGACGACAGAAGAAGGCTGTATTTACAGTATTTACACAACCACAGAGGTAGGGTTGTTCCTCTTCCTCTTCGTCCTCTAGGTAAGCGGCACATAACATTACCCGCCGGCGGTGAAAGCACCGACTCGGTGCGCCCGGGCAGAGACGGTCGCGAGAATGGTCACTATACACACGCGTCGGTGAGTTCCGGTAAGTGATAGGGCTACAGACGGAAAACGTGAACAATGTCGGTGCGGGGCTGAGTCGACGAGGACGAAGACAATGGCTCGATTTCATACGTCACGTCGGTCACTTGGCGGCATACACGGTATGGTCCGTTGTACGGTAAGAGGAACTTTTCAGAAAGCCCAACACGTCGTGCTGGAGACCAAATGAGGACAACTGACCCAGGAAGAAAGTGGGCGTTTCTGTGACGGCGATCGTAGCGAGATTGTTGGCCCGCTTGCGATTCGGTTAACCGAACGCGCGCAACTTGACGTGCATGGTCGGCGCGGGCAATAGCTTCTTGAGCGTACTCAGTAGGTGGGTACATGGAAGGCGGCATCTTCATGTCCATCGTATCTATGTATAACAATACATAGATACGTAATTCTAGAGACCCTAGTTTCTTAAGCTGCGCTGAAAATGCGACTGCGCCGAAACTTGGCTTCCTCCGTGCCCTCTGCACGAGGTCATTGTTGTATTTCGGTTTCGGTTCAGTATTAGATGTGAAGCATCTTATAGCGGAGTTCAATCCGGTGGTGGTGGTGGTGGTGGTGTGCGGCGTGACCTCCCTTACTGCGCATGCGCAAACCTTCTCCACTTCCCCTCTCCACCCCCTCTCTCCCCTTTCCCTCTCCACATCACCTCTCTCCTACCCTTTCCCCATTCATGTCCCTTTCCCATCCCCCTCTCTACTTCCCCTCTCCACTCCTCCTCTTCCATCTCCCTCTCCCCTCCCATCTCCCCTCCTCCTCCTCCTCCCCCTTCCCTTCCCCCTCCCTCTCTCCATTCCTCCTCTCCACTTCCCCTCTCCCCTTTCCCCTCACCACTCACACCTGAAACGCGGGCTCTACATGCCGAAATTCTCTCCTGCGCAACGCCGCGATGAGCCCGAGCGCATGCGTGTCCCCTTCCCTTCTCTCTCCTCTCCTACGCTGCCCGCCTCTCGCCCGCCTGTCGACCGCGTTCGCCACTCGCCCTGTAAAAATTAACGGCCAGGCTAGATGGAACATACGACGCGCGTAGCGTCCCTCTTCGCGTTCCACGATGCGAGGTCGGTAGCATGCCTAACGAACGCCAACGGAACGCGATCGTGCAAGTGCTCCGGCTTCGCATCGGCTCATGGTCCCCTTTAGCGGGAGATGGTGTAATTTTTGCACTGTACGAGTGCCATGGGGCGCCGCTCTGGCATTCCTGCTTTACCTAGGCGACGTAAATATACACGAGTGTGTGGAGAGTACTCGTTGAGTGCGGACGTTTCTTCTGCTTCGGCGCTTCGCGCCAAACCGCGTGTTCGGGCTGGCTGGCGTCCCCGCCGGTCGCGTTGGTCACCGCCGTTCTTCGCCTGCTGCTCCGCCGGGACTACCAGCCCGCAACACAACATTCACGTTTCCCGACGTATTGCCAGATGGCGTTCATCTCTCACGCAGCGCCTCTTCTATCGTCTTTAGACGACATTTGCAGCGAAGCACGCAGATACGCGGCCAATTTTTTACTGAGCGACACGTCAGAAAATGACACTCAAGATTTGTATAAATTTTATACCCACACATATACGTTGAAGAGCCGCATATGTGTTATATACACCAGTTGTTTACGGTTGGGTAACGCTTCCAACGGCAACGTGGGTATTACCAACACCACAAGCGGTAAGCTGATATGTAGTGCTTATACTTGTCCCTTATGATGCAGAACGCACGCACGTTTCACGAACCCGTGTGCATGCGTGGAAGAAGTTCCTGACAGTTCTTGAACAAGGTCATCATCACCGTGATCAGTGAGCAGCAGCAGCTGGTCATGACTTGTTATAGGATCCGGTCGTGATCGCGGTGACGAGGAGTCCATGTGTAGTGAAGTATGCGGTATTGTAGAGCTGTTGGAATTCGTGAATGCCTTGGTCAGTTCGTCGACAAATTGTGAGTCGATAGAGCTGGTGACATGCCGGAACCTGAAGCCAAGCTTCGCGCTGGTGAGGTATAGGCCGTCGAGGCTGGTAGGTCTGGCTAGTGCTACGTAGACCAACATCACTGGATGGCGCTTGTCGTATTCGTAGACTAGCTGGGCGTATGCGGCCTACGTTTCCTAGCTTACAAAGCGGCTCCCAACCATTCTGGCATCATCCTCGGTCATCATGAGGCCATCGGCCAGCCTCGTAAGAAATGAAGAGGACACTGCGTCATTCTGGCGGACGAAGTGCACTTTACGGTGCGGTGATGTGGATATATTTAACTTTTCGTTAATGCATTCCTCCGGGGTCGAGCAATGTTTCAATATAGCTTGCTGAATCATAGGAATACACATGTAATGTTTATTAGACTGCTATAAAAGCGGAGCCAACACTGGAACAACAGACGCTAATCTGATATGACGCCTGTATCGTAGGAGTACACAACGTAGGAGTATCATGTACTGCTCATTGCTTTCTTGCAAAATTAGATAGCAAGCACCACAATCACAATTGACGTTGCACCGAAATTACGCCTGCGTAGGCTGATTTTCCAAACCAGTTTATAGACCTGGCGTGGCTCAGTGGTAGAATACCTGATTGCCACGCAGAATGCTTGGGTTCGATTCCTGCTGGGATCCTAATTTTCATTCTTTCCGTTCGGCAAGTCAACGCTGCCAATGTTGGTTTTTATTACCGTTCTCGCATTTAAGTTACCAATGTCTGTTCTCGCCGTTCCTGGGTAGATAGAAACTGTCAATCACCTGTGGCGCATACTCGTACACCGCGGCCCGTGGCAAACGGGTATGTGCCACACGTGTCTAGTGGAAAGGATTTGACGACGTACGCGACAGGATTTTCACATTATTCATGTCATGACCCGACAGTCATACTCGTCAAGTTCTCTTACCTTCCCATGCCAATTTTGGTCTACACTGGGTTAAGGAGGCGACCACCACAGCACCCGGACGTAGGCGGCTAGATAGATAGATAGATAGATAGATACGTAGATAGAAACGCTCAAAGTGCCAAAGCTTCGCTAAGAAATGCTTCGCATTTAAAAGGCAAGTAAGGGAAGAACGAGAGAAGAAGACCGAAAAACAGCGAACGAAATAGAAAGAGATGGAAAGCAGCAGACACAAAAAAGGTGGGAAAACAGAGAGAAAGCATCGTAGTGTATAGTACAGTACAGCAAGTATAGCTAGCCGTGTGGCCTAAGCAAAGCTATCATCTTCATGAACCAGAACGCGCGCTCTTCATTGCCTTTATCCTGTTCTTCCTCTTCTGCTTCGTTCCCAGATCACGTGCGCCGATGTGTCCACCGTGGGATGCAATAACAACGACTGACGGAGGATGCTACATCTATCACGGCAGCAAACTCAGAGATCCCGGCGTACCGGTGCCGTGCAACGCCAATGTCGTCACCACCGCTACGCGGTCGCCATGCTCGGGCGAGGTCGGACGACGAGGACGAGGAAATGGACGACGCTGACTGGTTCTAGGCAACCACACTGTACATAGTAAATGCACTGCACAAATTCACCACCACTTCAACAGCTTTGCTGTAACCTAGGCTAGCGTGACTTTTCGCCAGGTCCGGTAATCTTTTTCCCCTATACCGATGAAACGAGAAGATGGAGACAGAATGGGTGCGGTGGATAAACCGGCAAATACGAGGTGGACGGTTTACAATTTGGCAATTCTCTGCGCCCGATACTTTGTCCGTTTGCAAAGTTGTGCAGCCTGAAGTTGCGTAGGAAACGAGAAACACCGCGAACCACATGACAACACGAGAGCAATGGAACAAGTGCTCAATTACTACCAAGGCTTTATCCCTGCAAGTAAGTACATATACGCACATTTTTCATGAAAGGGTTTGAGGAACAGGACAACAGTGACAAGGTATCTGTTAACAATTGCACGCGATAAAGTGAAAAATGAAAAGCCATCATACACGTGAAAGATATGCAAGTTGCTGAATGAGGAGCGCTGTCGAAGGGAAACTCACGCACATATAATCTTTTTTGTCAATGCGATACGCCCTATATATTTAACGTGCTCGTAGGTCATAATTGCGCTTTACTATTTTGCATTGATCATACATAGCATGACAACCACAGACAGAGCTGTGCGCGGCTTGCGTATCGTTCACGGGTATGACTGCTTTTCATTTTTTACTTCATGATCAGTGAGTATCTCTTGTACGGAATAAAGCCTTGGTAGTGAGCCAGCGCTTGGTCCATAGCTCTCCTGCTGTCCTGTGGTTTATGAACATGTAGCAACCAGCCGAAATAAGCACTCTACAGAGGTAAGACCACGACGCCTATCTTCGTGGGTAGTAACACTAGCCTCGCAGAATGACGATGGAAAGTTCTAAAATGCTTTCTCCAAGCATACGTAGGGACCCTTTTCAACAAAGCAGTCGTGCGAGTTTCCGAAATATCAGACCTGCAAAACAACTATGAAATAAACGATGAATTAAATCAACATAGTTCGATGAACAGTACTTCGTACACGGTGGGACGTTTAAGCATTGTTGTTTATATATAAACAAGAATTAGATTTTTTAGACTCTTACAATGCAAATGGCGTAGTCTAAATGCGGCAATGAAAGTTTAGAAAAAAACGCGGGCTATCAAAAACCACGCGCACTGTCTAAATCTGACATTGAGTGTTTAGAGAAAAGATGGGCTATCAGAAATGCGCACACTAGAGAGCTCGGTCATTGAGAGGACCGTTCGTGCGTGCTACATTTCCATTATAAGCAGCTTTTAGTTAGCTGTACGAGCCCGCTCGGTGACAACGTGGCACGAGCAAGCGGCTTTCCGAAGCTACGGACTCGTGCTACGCAATGAAATGCGTGAGCTGGTAGGGAAGGGTAATTTTTTGCATTGTTGCTGCTAACTTCAGTTGCACCACATGACATGCCTTGCGAGGTACAGCGTGGTTTACTCCGTAGCCTCCGACGACAATCCCAATATGAGAACTAGTGATCGCGACGTGATGGCGTCCAGAGACGGCACGTAAAGCGGCGAACCACGTGTGTTGCGACAAGAACGAACGAGCGGCTGAAGCAGATCTCGGAGTTTGGCGCTCTATTTTGCCATGATGCACGGCGCCGACGCATGGTGACGCGTGCGAGCTTTAGGAAAAGTCCTTTGGGCCTTCGGTGGGGACTTTCTCTGGGTGGCATAGTGACGGCTGTGGACGAAACTTAAATCTATGCTTAGGTTGTAACCATATGTTAGTCAGCTGAGTTTCTCATTGTGTGTACACACAGTGACATCACAAATCACGACGCAGACACCGTCGTTGGAGCCGAATAAGTAGCGGAACAACTAGCTTAACTAATCCAGAAAAGCCGCCATGCATAATCAGGTTATAGGGCAAAGCTCTGCTGCCCATCTTATAGCTTTATTCATAACCTATGCAACAAAAAGCACTCAGAGAACAGAAGGAAAGCTTGCATTTTACCCTTTAACCGAATGACCGCAAGGTAATAAAAATGGTGCCGTTTTTGGTTTAATGAAAAGGTTTAATGAAAAGGAACTCCACAGCCTTATAAATGAATGGAAAGACGTTTAATGCTCCATTTGAGTGTACCGAACTACTGAATGGAGCTAGCCCCAGCGTTTGGTCAGTAGTGTTCCGGGTGTGTGGCATCTTGATAGCGCATACCTGCCATGAAACTGTCTGCTCTTTCAATTAACAAATTAAATTAATTCGAGTGCACTCAATGAGTTTCGCAGCGTTCGTCTTACCGCTGAAGCGGATCGCAGAGCCACGTTGAGAGAAGTGCGTGGTTGGTGTGCTCCGTCATGTACCTCAATGATGCCAGCCATTAAAAAGAAAACAGTATGCTTCTTCAATTAACTCATTCAACTTATTTCCGTTATACATTCTGACAGTTGTAAAAACTAAACTGATACTTCGATTTAATATGAATTCCGCACAACTCGTGACTTGGATCATTGCATCGAATTTGTACGAATTTTTATCTTTAAAGGGGTTTCATAACATTAGAGCCAACGCTTACCTTCCGGTTGGCTGGGTGCGAGTTCCGGTGTGCTCGTAAAAAGCATTAACCCATATATGCCCAGTGTCCTACATATAGGATGCCTCTTTGATGCACTCTAACATCGATATTTAGCTGATGGCTAGCGCCACCTCAAGCACATCAAGCAGAACTCATATCTCAAGGTGTGCAAGCCTATACATTGCTTGCATTTCATGCGGTCACGTGCCGACTGCTTTCCCCGGGCAAACGCGTGCTCTGTATGATATACATCATGGAAAGGAAGAAGTGCAATGTCGTTGTGCACTTGAAATATTTCAAGCCTTACCGCACACGCACCAGGGCTGGGCAGAGATACTCAGAAAAGTATTCCGGAATACAGATATCGAAATACATGAACTGGAAGCCTAAAATACAGATACTGAGATACATTTGCCTTTAACGTAACGGGATATTTCGGAGATACTTTTGCAATAAGACGAAAAAACTATTCCGGAATACAGTTACGGCGATACAGATACTGGAATAGTTTTTCTTAATTGAAAGATGCTCATACTACGCAAAGACACTTATTAGTGCAGCATAATGTTGTAATTAAAGTTATAGCGCATCGAAACGTTCAGTTCATTTATTTATTACAGTACCCTCAGCGCCATTAAGACATTGCAGGGGAGGGGGGCGGACAAAGTACATAATTAGAAATAATGACATATTTACAAGTATCAATTGCAATAAAAATGCACTATTTTACGGCAACAGTAACAAGGATTGGACACCGAAATCGACATACTTGGCCAACAAACTAAGCTATGCTAGAAATAGCACACATTAAGCAAATCACTCGAATCTCTTAGGAACACCAGTGAATTGAGAAAAAGCACACGTTTATTTTGAAGATCTGCTTTGCTGAGAAGGTTGCTGTGTAGGCTTCTCAAAAAGGCTGTCTTCTAACAGCGTCGGTTCAGCCTCAGCACAAGATTCACGAAAGAAAAAAAGTCTGTCTACCGCTGAAGGCGAGGAGAAATTCGTGTTATAGTGAATAAATATCGCCTTCATAGCCGGATTGCCCCGCAGCGTGGTGATATCTCTTCTCCGGTCATCTAGATACCGAAACGCTTCCGCCCTCACTTCGGTTGTTCTGACTGTTCAGAATCCGAAGTCTGTCCCCATCTTCAGAATCCTAACCCGTCTGACCCTGTCGGCTTCAATGACGCTGTCACCACCACCGACGCTAACAGCACCCATTTCAGAAAGCCGCAACAGGCGAAGTCGGCTCCGGCGGTGGGGGAGCCTGCCACCACAAAACACCGTTTCACGCATGTCATCAATTAGGAAAGCACCCTGACATTTGAGAGGTGGCTGAAACGCGTCAAAGATAGCCATCTTCTAGTCACTTCCGCCGCGACTACGGGAACTGCTTTTGGAAGTGCCGATGCTTTGAGAACTGAATGCACGCGAAGCATTGCAAAGCCTGTTGCAAGGCGGTATCCGCGCGGGGGGTCGCGAAGTAATAGCTTGCCACCCGAAAAAAATTTGGCGTGCTGCACTGACCTTGAGAGACAGCTACTGCCCCTGCGATTCTGCCATCTGCGGCGTCGCGCGCTTTACCACATGGATCATTCTGTGATCGCCGCCCTATCTGTCGGCGAGCGGCGGCGCGCGTTCGCTTGTCTTGGCACAAAAAAGAAAAAAAAACGCCATTCCCCCATTGGAAACACGCCTCAACTCATTTTCGACACAAAAAAACAATGTAACGAGATACCAGTGTCCAGCATAGTATCGCGATACAGGCGATACATCGTAAATGTATTTCACTACTGAGATACAAATACATTTCTCAAATGTATCTCGATACAGAAATACAGATACTCAAAAGTATCTCTGAAATACTATCGCGATACTCTTGTATCGCGATACTGCCCAGCCCTGACACGCACTTAGCACCCCTAATGCCCAGTATCCTATATGGGTAGGACGGCTTGAAAAACACTGTTGCATTTACCTGGCAGTAAATAAATAACTTGTGCTTTGTTTTGAGGGTAGACGTACACTTTTTGTGAAAAAATATTTGTTTTGTCATTTTTTCTGAGCTTGGGCATATATGGATTAAGACGGTTATGTGTGCAAGTGCAGCGGTGTAACCATGTGTTACTTGCGCCCGAGAGTCACGGGCATACCTCTCAAGCTTGAATTTGCTGCGTGACCATACGGTTCGGATGCTACACCATGAAGGGACGTTAGAGGGCCAGGCCCCTTGACAAAACTGTAGCCTGCATTATCCGACAATAGCTCTCATTATTCGTTTTTGCAGCCTAGCTTGTCACTTAGCTTATTGACTTACCAGTGAATCTGGTGATGGTGGTTCTGCAAAAAAACAACCACCGCAAAAAAAAAACACATGAAACGTTCGTACAAAAACACTTGTTGCGCACAGCTGGGGCGGATCAGAGAAGTAAAAACTCACAGGGTCCCTAATGCATTCGCCTAAGCCGACTCAAACGTGAAAGCCATCTTCTGTTTCTTCTCAATTCATGAATTTATCCCACCCCGCCCCCCTCCGAGTGCTTTCTTCGACTAACGTGGTTTTTCACTGTCTCCAGGATCGGAGGCATTTGCAAGCTTTCTGCACCTCGCCAAGTTTTGCACTGCCTCCGTGATCGGCACACCTTTCACCAAGGGTACAAATGTGCCAATCTGTGCTTGTTGGTTCATCGTAAACTGGCTTGTACCAAAGCACGGAAACAAATAGGGACAAAAGACAATGCAGCTGACACGCACAAGCGCTTGTCGTGTGTGCTAGTTTATCTTTTGTCCTTGTTTGTTTCCGTGCTTTGCTCCAAGCCAGTTTATGATTTCACCTTAGGACGCTGTCATGTGACAACGTCATCGCGTGATGTCACGTTGTTCGAATCGGTAATGACGCCGCAAATTTTGACGATTCGTGACGGCAAGGTGACGCCATACGGTGACGTTTTCACGTGACGAAGATTTTTTGCAGTACTTGTGTTGACGCCGTCGACGCGGGAAGCTGATGCCGCCGAAGCTCCCTTTTCACGTTCAATGAAGCATCGAAGGTATTTGCCTTAATAAATATATCCATGTAGCACATATATGAAAATAGATGCTATATATAAATGTCCAGTGAAATTTCTTACCTAGAGAAATTACTCGTGGGCAAATGCAAACATCTGCACAGTTCTTACAAGTATACCTGCAGAAAGTCGGTGTAGCCCACCGCACTCTAAAGACCGCAAAGCCTGCAGTAAGAGTTAAAGAGCTTCGGTGCTGCTACAGATCTCACTCTACTCTCTCTACAGACGAAGAAAGTGTAAGCGCCTATTCATGCCTCCTGGCAAAAAGAAGTAAGGCGCCTGTTCCATTTCTGCATCCCATAAGAGAGTTGAGCGCGTGTTTTACTCTTCTACCGTATGAGACCTCGTTTCGGAGCTTGTTTTAGTATTAATTCGTGGGAATGAGTCCCAGTCGCGGCGGTCGCATTTCGATAGAGGCAAAAAATTAGAGGCCCGTGTACTTAGATCTAGGTGCACGTTGAAGGACACCAGATGGTCAAGAAATCAGGAGCCACTACCTCACTACCGAGTTTCCACTACCGCGTGCCTCATAATCATATCCTGGTTTTCGGGACGTGAAAAGTAAACAAATAAATTAATAGAAATATTGTTTGTCTTCCGTCCCATCAATTTGAAGGACGTGTAAAGTTCGTTCAGTCTTCAATCTTGCGGGAGGAGCTGGATATTTCATCACGTGACGCAAGCATTCAAAAAAGAGCGTTCCACACTCGCTGTCGTGGCTACGAGCGGCACTGATTAACACTCCCAAGTTTGAATGCACAAATATCCCGATAAAGTGGAAGGCATGATGACCGACACCGTAGCTCAATTGGTAGAGCATCGGACGCGTTATTCGAAGGTTGCAGGTTCGGTCCCTGCTGCGGCAAGATATGGGTTTTTCCGCTTTAAGTTCTTCATTTATATCATAATTATTACAAATAACATCTCCTGTACTTTCCTTGGCTTGATTATCTGTTAGTTGTCATTAAATGCTTTTTCTGGTCCTTCTTCATGTTGGTGATCTTGCAGGGGAATATTTTGCAAAGGCAACTACGTCTGGTGCCAATTTCTTCTTGGCTGCCGCATCGGCACTTGAGGAAGTGCCTGAAAAATGTTGGAAATAAACAAAGCCATCAAATCGGAAATCTGTATCGCTCATTTAATTAGACGCAGAAATTTGGCATAGTTGGTGTGTCAGGTTAGACCCGTAATCGAGGCGTCGCTGGTCTCGCGGAAACACAGTAAAGCAAACACCATGTAAGCAGACTTGCGTGAAGCATCGCAATTACACAAAGCGCACGTTGAGACTACAAAAAAAAAACACGGAACTATTCGGCTTAGCTTGGCCGCAGGCTCGGCCTGCATGACTTCATATCGGCTAAGCGCGGATGGCGCGCCGGACGCTCGGTCGGTCGTGTTTGCAGGTTCACAATTTTTCCTCCTGTATCTTATAGAACAGCTTTTCTTCCTTAACATAAATTGCTTTAAAATTTAAGTAATATCCAAAGCTTCTTTTTTTAAGAATATGACATCGCTTCGCCTGTTGAACCAAGAAACGTGTGAATGAAAGGTCTAACATTAAGCGCCGCCACACCGCGGACCGTCTCATCTTTCAGAGTGCAGCTCTTAGGTGCCCATTCCTGCGTTGAGCGGCGTCGCCGTCGGTGGCGTAACCAATAGACGTGAAAAAGTAATAGATAAACATGAAAAATTCAAATCAGAAAAAAAGACCAGGATCGAATGGAACTTGAACCGCGGCATTCTGCATGGCACTCGAGCATTCTACCACAGAGCATGCAGGTAGTTGAAACTCATTTGCAAAAAGACCCTATACAGGACATATTTCGCTGCCTCGAGGTGAGGGCCAGTTGGGGATTGAGCGTACTTAATGAAAATTAAGTGCGATGGACGGGACAAAAGAAGGAACACTTCGTCCTGTGTGTTCCTTCTTTTGTCCCGTCCATCGCGCTTAATTTTCACCAAGCAAACCCTATACAGGCGTCATGTCGGGCATTGAATCGTGCCAACTTATGTAATAGAGAGTGGCAGAAGAGTAAAATAACAACCAGTCATCACACAGTGATCATTGCGCAACGAGTGTGTGGCGTAATGCGTCACACCCACTACAATGTGCTCAGCCATAATTCTTCACTGTCATCAGCCACATGCAGCATGAACAAACTGCACATACCTTAGAGATGTGTAGCGGGTATCTCCTTTATCTGCAGAAACACAAGTAATGGCCTAGTGGGTGATCTCCTACTTCACAAAAATTACGATTTAGGGCGTAGTCCATGCCTTGCGGAAAGCCAAAACTTCAAACACAGTTGGCTTTGCCCCATCACAAAGCTGCGCTCCGAATTTCCATTAGGCACTATCGTAATCGTCGGTACATGTACCATGATACCTTATGGACGTGGGTTATCAGTATCTGTATTTTCGCTGCATCGTTCGACGTATGGTGCGTTATCACGATAGGATTAAAGGGACTCTAAAGAGAAACAATGAATTGGTTTAGATTGATAAAGTGTGCTCGGAGAACTCTTGTGTAGTTTATTTCACCACCATAGGTTTATTATTAGAGGTGAAAATCAAGATCAAAGTTTCATTTTTTTTAAATTTCGTGCCGAACTTTGTAATTCGTGACGTAAAAGACTTCAAAGAGCATTTAACGGATTTTGGCGCCACGGTCTCGGCAAATTTCCACAAACTCGTTTTGTCAAGTCTCTGGCGCCCTCAGAGGACAATGTACTTCGGTTTAACCGATTAGGAACTACGTAGGCCCAAGCAGGCGCAGTCAAACTTATGTGACGTCACGGCAAATGGTGCGGGAATTCCAAGGTGGCGTCGCCGCCTGTATTTTCTTTTTGCGCGTTTTCTCGCTTATTAAGCGTCTTCACGCAGAAAGCATGGCGTTTTTGGTATCGTGGAAGACTACTTTACTAATGCGAGAAAAATCGTTTTTCTCTTCAGTGTGCCTTTGAAGAGCCCGTGGCACAGATGATCCGGTGTGGGTGTCAACGTCAGTTTTTGCGCATGCGTTGTTAGTAGTGAGCGAATAAGATCGGCGTTCTCCGTGAGCGAAAAATCGCGTTGGATGCAATTCAAATAACAAATAAGATGAGTGCGAGCGGGAGTTGAAGCGATGCCTTCTGCGTGGAAAGGAGACGTTCTACTGCAGATTCACGCCGGTGCTCTCGCTTTATAGTATTTATTAAAACGCGTATTGAAATGCACGTTAAAAATAGCGCAAGTAGTATGAAGTAGGACTACAATCAGATAACGACAATAAGCGCACAAGCAATACCAAGGAAACGCTCGACGGATACCATAAAGTGTACTGTTGCAGCGACAGGTCTTCATATTGTGTTATACAGGGAAGGTGGTGAGGCCGAGCACCGCACAATTATGGCGTAGCAGTTCGGTGCTTTGTCGGTTTCATCGTAAATCTCCCTCTGCTGAATAGTCATTCGAGTGAAATGTGTGCTTGAAGAAATGGTGCCTTCGGCATTACGGTCTTGCATACGCGTCTCGCACAACCTTTCATATCAATGAAAAAAAAAAAAACACGTCAAAGGGCACTTATTCAAGAGATGCGGGCAAAAAGTAACAAGCAGGGTCAGAAATAATCACCAAAATTTTCTGCAGAGTTAGCTGAAGGACATGCCAGAACATAATGACGTTTTTGCAGTTAACACAACAGTGTTCTATTGTATCCGGCGCACCACGGAGACGGCAGGGCATGAAACGTTTGTGGAAAAACCACCAGGTAGCGCGTGGAGTATTGTTAACCGATTAAGGTGCGAATTCTGTCAAGCGTAAGAAACTCGTCTTTTCAGTTTCAGACGCACATGACCATGATAGTCCAAAAATATGAAAATATATCTGTGCACACTTCTCAATCCAAATTTATTTGTGACCGAAATAATCTAAATAATAAATAATATTTTTGTTACCTTCATTATGGTTAATATTTTTTTCTTTAAAATATTTGAAAGAGATACCAAAATGTCCAATAGTCAGTTTGATTGCTGAATGGAGAACTAAAATTAATGCCGCACCTCGGCACTGTATACGAAGCCAGGTCAGCGAACAGCGGAAGAAGTGCAAGCGATTATGTCATTTCTTTGTTTACACGTGGCCTAACTTTCTTTTGTCAAAGAGGCTGCCAGCATATTTGGAGCAGAGGGAAAATATGAGTTGCAGCTGAGGAACAAGCTTTTTTGTTGCCATGCGGCTGCCCGCTGACCTAAAAAAACGGAGTCCAATTGGAATTATTGGGCATCAAAGGGGTAGCGCATGCAGTGCGTGGCAGAAGCAGAGAACCAAACCAGGTGTCACAACATGTGAAGTACACAACGTGTGGGTGGTTTCAAGGTCCACCCGTCACAAAGCGCTCAGGCTTGATAATCATCATCGACAAGAGCATCAACAAAGTGTGCAGATGCGTATGTGCGCGCATTGCCTTATGGACGCCCTGTGGCTACTTAACTAATTCGCAAAAGGTTGAATTGCGGTGTAGTGGGCGCTTCGCAACTCTACTTGCAGCATCTATGCTTTCTGGGAGAGTTTTAGGAAGGCCAATGTTATGTGCGCAGAAGTTCCTTACCTCGCGGCACGGTTGATGTGCCGACCGAGAAGTGAAGCCTGTCTAACAGTTAAGAAGGCGATGCGAATGGGGCCACATTACGCCGTTCTATTCTTGAAGCCGAACTTCAATTCTGATCCAAAAGTGTTTTTTAAGATAGAAGATGCGCCTTGGCCCGATGTGAATGACGGTCTTGCAATTGGGGTGACTGAAGTTCAATAGAGAACTCTAATGATTGCTATATTTTGTAATAAGCAAAAACTAATTAGCTAGCTCATGCCGGAAATGGTAGCAAAAATTACGAAAATTTCAATAATTATTTTCTTAATCATAATTGTTATGAGGAACCTTAAATTTTTAGAAAAACAAAACGAGCCCGTTTTGATTGCGTACCTTTTTGTGTTCTTTCTGCTTAGGAAAATGAGTTCTCAAGTGGCGCCATAAAATGCACTGCTGTTCTAGCAAACAGGCTCTCGTAAAATATATCGGTCAATGGAAACACATAACCACTGGCAAATTAGTGCATATCTTTGTTAATATGAGCAGCAAGATTGAACTTTACATGAAATCTTCGATTGACTGCTAAATAGCCAATGTTACGCACTGTAATAACATTGCAAACGCCAAACCGCCATGTCAAAAAAGCCTCATATGACACAAATGGCATATATACGAAAATCTTGTGTGATCATACGATAACACGTATGATCCATATGTGCTTGCGCTAGACTACTGGATACGTGTTATATGTATCACATGAGATTAATGTGATGAGATTAATGAGATGAGATTAATGTGATGAGTCACAAAAGATTAATGTAGACACTAATGTTTCGTTAGATTTACTCAACTGGGACATGCCCATAGTTTCCTTAGTGCTAGCTTGACCGTTGAAGTCTCGCGATGAAAGGAGAAAAATCAAAGGATCGCTTTTACATTCGCCTATGAGGACACGAAGCCGAAAGCCATGTTCTTTTTCTTCTTTTCTCGGCTGATGTATTGGTCCTCCCTAAGCTCCCTCCGAAATATTTCTGCAGCTTACGCGGTTCTGCACTGTCTCCAGGCTCGGAGGCATTTCAAGGTTTCTGCCCCTCCCCTGGCTTTACACTGCCTCTATGATCGGCCCACCTTTGACCAAAAGACGATGTCATGTGACAAGGTCGCACATTTTGGCGATATCTGACGTCACGTTGACTCCTTATTTCAAGTCATCACGCCATGCTGATTTTATGCATCGCTATTGCTGAAACATTTTCGCATTTGATGACGCATCTATGGCTTTTGGCTTAGAAAGTAATCGCTAGAGTGTATGAAAAGAGGTTTTGCCCAAGTGTCTATGCTTAAGCTTTAGAAGTCCAGCCATCTTCTCCAAATGTATTTTCTACCACCAGGTTTCCTTCTTTTATTTCAGAAGACATGGTCTAATCCTTGTGGTTTTTCACAAATTAGGCCGTCAGTACCCCATAACAAACGGTAACCGCATCGCTCCTAAAAGGTTTATTAGAGGCCCTGAATAATAAACTCCCCCTTCCCCTCCCCCCCCCCAAGCAAAAAAGCTTAAGGCATCTTCAGACATGTGGTGTCTATTCTGAAGGAACAGTGACGCTCGGCGGCCTTCCTTGTTTCTGTTTATTTTTCTGTCCATATTCCTCACTTTCTTTCTCTCCGTTGTTCCCATTTTTTCTTCTCTTTTCTATGCATTTACTTATTTCTCTCTCGGTCGTACTTTCTACTTTTTTTTGCATTTCTACCCTTTTTTTTCTTTCGCTCTTAATTTCTTTCTTTCTCTTTCTTTGTTGCTCCCTAATTTTCGCTTTCTTTCTCTTTCTGTCTTGCTCTCTGTTTTTTCTATCTTCTTTTTATGTCTATTTCTTGCTATCTCTTTCTATCTCCGTTTTTCGTATTTCACTTCGTTCTCTTTTTTCCTCTCTTTCTTTTTCTTGCTCTGCATCTCTTGCTTTATTTGACTCTATCTCTCTCCCTGCGATCCTTCTCTCACCCATCCAAGTTAAAATATAAGACGGTGGCGCAAAACGGCACAAGGACGAATACAAGAAGAAGAAGTGCGCATGTATACGTCTCTTCTTGTATTCGTCCTTGTGCCGTTTTGCGCCACCGTCTTATATTAAATGCGAAGCATTTCTTAGCGAACCTCTGGCACTTTGAGCGTTTCTATCTACGTATCTATCTATCTATCTATCTATCTATCTATCTATCTATCTATCTATCTAGCCGCCTACGTCTGGGTGCTCTCATGATCGCCTCCTTAACTTGGTGAAGACCAAAATTTGCGTGGGAGGGTAAGAGGATTTGACGAATATGACTGCCGGGTCATGACATGAATAACGTTAAACTCCTGTCGCGTACGTCGTCAAACCCTTTCCACTAGACAGTTTATATCTACCCAGGAACGGCGAGAACGGACATTGGTAACTTAAATGCTAGAGCGTTAAGGAAAACCAACACTGGCAGCGTTGACTCAACGAATGGAATGAATGAAAATTAGGATCCCTGCAGGAATCGAACCCAAGCATTCTGCGTGGCCATCAGGTATTCTACCACAGAGCCATGCCAGGTCTATAAACTGGTTTGGAAAAACAGCCTACGCAGGCGTAATACCGGTGCAACGTCAATTGTGGTTGTGGTTCTTGCTATCTAATTTTACAAGAAAGCAATAAACACTACATGATACTCCTACGATGTGTACTCCTACGATACATGCATCATATCAGATTAACTTCTGTAGTTCCAGTGCTGGCTCCGCTTTTATAGCAGTCTAATGAACATTACGTTTGTATTCATATGATTCAGCAAGCTATATTGAAGCATTGCTCGGCCCCGGAGGAATACATTAACGAAAGTTACATATCATATCCACATCACCGCACCGTAAATTGCACTTAGTCCGCGAGAACGACGCAGTGTCCACTTCATATCTTACGAGGCTGGGCGGTGGCCTCATACTGACCGAAGATGATGCCAGATTGAGTGACAGCCGCTTTGTAGACTAGGCTACGTAGGCCACATACGCCGAGGTAGTCTACGAATACGACAAACACCATCCACTGATGTTGGTCCACGTAGCACTATCCAGGTCTACCAGCCTCGACGGCCTATACCTCACCAACGCGAATGATGGCTTCAGGTTCCTACTTGTCGCCGGCTCTGTCGACAGCCGATTTGTCGACGAAATGACCGAGGCATGAGGATGTAGATGCGGTCACTGACCAAGTCAAGGTGAAAAACGCAGAGACGTTTCGGGACCCATACGGGTTCCTTGTTCACACTAAGCAGACAAGAGCCGTGTGTCGCTTTTTTATGCTGAAATGTGACGTAATGAACGGGTGTAGGTGTAGGAACCGAGGAATCCTAGAATTCCAACAGCTCTACTATACCACATACTTCACTACACATAGACCCCTCGTCACCACGATCACGACCGGATCCTATAACAAGTCATGACCAGATGCTGTTGCTCACTGATCACGGCGATGATGCCCTTGTTCAAGAACTGTCAAGAACTTCTTCCACACATGCACACGAGTTCGTGAAACGTGCGTGCGTTCTCGGGACACATATGCGGCTCTTCAACATATATATGTGTGCGTATAAAATTTAAACATATCTTTAGCGCCATTTTGTAACGTGTCGCTGAGTAAAAAAAATTACGCCACAGTCACCAACCCGCCGCATGCTTCGCATGACATCGACTCCCACGATACGTGGGATCTGCCGAATTTTTTAACTATGCACCAACTAGCCCAGCAACAAATTTTATTGGCCCATACAACTTATTGCATGCCACGCCGGACACATCGAAGCAGCAGGAAAACATTCGCCGGGCGCGCGTGTCCAGTGAGCGAAGCAGAAGATGAAGAGGAGGAGGAAGAGAGCTTGCCCTGGGTGCTGTTTCTTGCACACACCTTGATGTTTTTTTTTTACGGGAAACAAAAAGATTAGAATGTTAAGTTAATCTACAATTTCACTGTTTCAACCTATTGGTTTCTTTCTTTCTTTTTGCTTTTTTTGAAAATCTGGATTGGACCAGTGAATTTAATTTTATACCATTCATTCCTAAACATATTCGGATTTTAAAACAATCTTATTTCTAAAATAAGGTACCACCCGTTTCATGGCCGATCGCCCACGGTGGGTTGCGCCAAGTAGCTGAGGATCAGCCAACCAACCTTGATGTCGAACCTCGAGCCTAAGCAGCTCGAATGTTACAACAGGAGAACATGCACGAGCTGTTACTACAAACACTACAGAAATAAGACAAATACTTCAACATATATGCACTAGAATTAACAGTTTAATTGAAGGAGCGAGACAGTCATTATGTACAAAATGAGAATGTATAGTTAGAGCTAATGTTAAGTTTTTAGAAAACAGTCCAGTTTACTAAATTTATTTTCACGGAAGTCAAAGCGGTTGGTATACAAAAATCTGATGCAACAACTTCCGGACGGGTGTGAAGTCTTGCAAATGAGTCCGTTGTTATTGGTCCTGCTTCGCCAAACAGGGCATCGCTTAGCGAGCACAGATGTGGTTCAGCTCATCGGCCTTTTCCAATGGGAATCTCGACGCCGACGCCCACAGAGCCTTGGGGCCTGCCTTTGTACGTCTTGCCGTCGATGCGCGTCGCACCGTGTGCAACTCCACCAGAGGCCACCACTGGTGTGCCGCCCCTGCTACGATACAGGTCGTACTCGCCGTGCACAGAGCCTCCTACGTTGAAGTTGCGATGGTTGCGGCCTCCACCAGACGCCTCCACGTTAAAGCGGTGCTGTAAAAATGCGTTAGAAACAATTTTTCTCCAACAGACAGGCAAAGAGAAGGCACGTTTAGGCAGCGAACAGTCTATATAATTGGGCAGAACACTCTTGAAGACAACAGTGAACTGTGCAAACTGTTTATTTACTTTATTTATTTAAAAGTACTGCGGTCTAAGTTAGACCATAGCAAATTGGTACATAAACATAAGAAATGTACATTTGGGCAGAAAAGAACAACAAACAAGTCAATGCAGTCTGAACAGGTTACAGAACTCTTCAAATTAAATGCTCATCAAAGGATACCAAAGCTTTTTGGGTTACAGCTTCGTTAGACAGGTTATTCCTATCATTTATTGCGCGAGGAAAGAAAGAATATTTAAAGGAATTGACTGCTTGCACTAAAGGCTCGATTGTTTGTCAATGTCGGCTTCTAGTTGCGTAACCCGTAGACGGAATCAAGATATGTGATGTGTTAGTTTTGTAATGACTATTTGCCAGCTGTAAAATAATTTCAGTCTACAAACACGTTTTCTTTGAGTAACAGGGGGCAAATTACATTTTTTATCAATTTGCTAATAGAGCTGCGACCATATGAGTTGTAAATGAATCTTAGAGCATTTTTCTGTATTCTGTCTAATTTTTCGATGTTTGATTTTGTGGAGGGGTCCCAAATTTTCACAGCATACTCTAACATATGGCGATAATTGATTTGTAGGCAAGCAAACGCACTTGAGGTGTCGCTAACTTGAGTGTATGCCTTAAAAAGAACAACTTCCACAGGACATTTACTACAAACTTATCTAGGTGTGTGTTCCACGAGAGTTTCTTAGTAATTGGCAATCCCAACTATTTGTAGTGCTCAACTTCGGAAAGAACTTGATCACCAGTAGAATATGTAAAGGGCAGTGTTTTCTTTTTGTTAGTGATTCTCATAAAAACAGCTTTTTCAAAATTGATAGGCATTTGTCACTACTCACGCCCTAAAATAATCTTCGTAAAATCATCATTTAACCTCGCCTGATCCTGTACAGAACTCACACTTTGGTACAAAACGCAGTCATCTGCATACAACCTAATATTCGTTGAAAGGTTTTAACAATGTCGTTTATAAACACTAGAAATAGCAAAGGCCCGACAACGGACCCCTGGGGAACTATGACACAAAGGCATATACACCTTTACCGCACAAGAACAAAAAAATAGTCCAAGTGTGAAGAAAAAGTTGCGGAAGAAAACAACACAATTAAAACAGGCATTATAAGTGCTGGGTTAGACAACTTGGTGTTCTTAGTTGCGTTTTACAGTCTCGGAACCTTTCACGAGCATTATCTCGTCAACAGGTGTCTGATAAGGGCAGCTTGAATTCCTAACGTTTATCTGATGGTTGTGGTAGTATTGAGGGCACCTTAACGACGTGAGATGCTATGGTGAAACAGTTCGTTACGATAGAAGTATTTGCGGTGGGTGCTATTGCTATGAATGACAAGAAATTATGCTTTAGAAGAGGCGCACTTTAACATTAAGGTAGAAAGAGGTCCTGCAGCACATCGAAATCAAGAGCATGTTGACAGTAATCTTCCGTAGCTTATGTTTACTTACAAATGAAATTTGTAATGATGTTTTTGGCAATGTTGTTTGTGGAGCAAACCGGTTTTCTTTGTAATGTGGTGTAGAGCACTCGGGTTTTCGGGTAGGCCCGAGCCCGGCCCGGGCCGTGGGCCGGGCCGGGCCGGGTAAAGTAGTTTTCACGGCGGGCCCGGGACGGGCTTAGGGCTGGAGCTCCGGGCTTATGGCCGGGCCCGGGTTTGAGGTGGCGGGCTCGTATCGTGCCCGGATTGGACTTTGCTCAGTTCTTAAAGGGACACTAAAGTGAAACTCTGAATCAATTTAGGCTGATAAAGTGTACTCTGAGGGCTCGAATGTCATTAATTTCATCATCATAAGTTTATTTATAGCAAAAAAAATCTATGTCAAAGTTCCATCTTTAAATTTCGCTCCGAAATCTCTGCGCGGCCCGTCATGTATTTCAAAGTGTATTAGTCGTATTTTTGCGACATTCGCTCAACAAAATTTTCTTAAATTTGTTATGCTGATGTATGTATGACCCTCTCTGAGGTCAATGTACTTCATGTTAACCGATTAGGAACTACGTGGGCCCCAGTAGACGCCGTCGGAATCTATGACGTCACGGCGCTTGCTGTGCGAATTTCAAGGTGGCGTCACTAACCGCATTTTTTTGCTCTTTTTCTCGCTTACCAAGAGTCTTGTCGCGGGGAGCATTATTTTGGAATTTTAAAAGGGTAATTTTCTGATAATACAGAAATCGCTTTTCTCTTTAGTGTCCCTTAGGTTTATTACACATACGCGGTGCATACACGTATGTTCCACATTTTATCTGGAAAAACAAAAAACGTTTTTTTATCTGGAACAGGCAATTTGAAGACGTTTTTTGAGGGTCAAGTAATAACTACTGTTGCTTCTTGCATATGGGGCTATTTGACTTGTCTGAAACGGGTGGGCTAAAAGTAAATAGACGAGACTCCTATATAGTTAACATCTCTCTATTTCGTGCTTTATTAGCTGCATTCGCTATTTTTTATAACTCAAATGTTATTTTGTAATCGCAGTAATAGATGTCATATAATAAATTTATACCTCTAAATTTTCATCGCAAGAACAATCACAGAGCTCCAAAGTGGAGAAACGTTCTTGAAAGTCACAGCCCTTCACTAAAACGCAAGGACTGCGCGGGGTATTGTTACATAGAATCCCTATAAAGACCCACTCTTCTTTCCATCACGGCTCCCAGTGGTCATGTGACGCGAGATAGATATGCACAGCCTGCTTTGTGTACACACAGTGTTAACGTCCGAGCTGTCATCTTGTTACGCTATATCAGGGTCAGTGTTGCGGAGTTACCACTCCGGAATGGGAATGACTCCGGAATCATTCCACATTTTCGCGACCCCGAAATAGAATGGGGACAACGCTTGGAGGAATGTAATGGGAATGGAATTAAGCGCATTTTGCGCGGAATGGAATGGGAATGGAACTATGCCTTTGTTCAAAAATAGAGCACCTTTTCGTCTACGCGCTGTTTTTCAGACTTCAAACGTTATTAAGTCAGGGCCTCGAGTTGAACAATAAATCAAACAGGGCATTGGGAAGAAACGTATTTTCCCACAATCTTAATTGCTACTACTCTATATCATACTCATATTAGTCATGTAGGCCTGAGTACATGTTTTTTCGAAGCCGAAGGCCATAACGCATTCTCTAGGTCCACCTTTAGTTAGCCAGAGCCAAGGGTCGGCGTGGTGTAAAAGTGTGAACGATCTGCCAATTTGTAAAAGAGAAACTGAGGCATAAGTTAGTGTACCTGGCAACCTGCGCGTTGGTTCCCATGGATACCCCCACACGAAAGTGGCGAATACTCTATGCACAGTCTTATCTTTATCTCACGAACAGTTTAGTACCTGACAGACGTAAATAACATTTGCGACAAGGAAGACATTGCATACCTGTGCACAGGCGAACACAGAAAGTTCTCCTCACCCCATCCATGCTTGCGAGGCGCGCTTTACAAACGTGAGTGCTGACGAGCAGTGCGGCATAGTGTTTCGTATTTGATTCAAAAGAACAAGGTGCCCGAGCGGTGCATTGTTCTAACTAATACCAGCAGATCTATAGGGTTTTGTTCCCCATCAACCAAATTTTAGTTTTCTTCGTATTCACGACCGCTACAGACGCGTGGCAAAACTGCTTAGTCTTCTTGAACACTATACTTTTGTCAGCATAAAAATACGCTATGTCGTCATTTTAGCATTAATACATTTAAGCTTAAACATTAATAAAACATCACCAATCGTTCAAACATGCTGATCATGCAAATACTATAAAAAGCGGGAGGAATGCCCCAATGGGAATTAGTAGGGCGGTTGTACTACACGAGACATGTCACCAAGCTAATATCTCTCAACCTTGGTAACTTGTTTTGCATACTTTTGCAGTTCTTAATGCATCTGATGACATCGCCTTTATGGGGGCGTTCATTCTTAACTCGACAAAATTATTAAGATATCTTTCCTACGTTTGAGAAATTACATATATGAAATTGAACTGCCCGGCCATTCCCGGAGTGGGAATGGGCTAAATTTTTCGTTCCGAGGAACTGAAAGGAATGGAATTGCGGCAAGTTTTAATTCCCCAGAATGGAATTTGAATTGAATGGAGGCGCCCATTCCGCAACACTGATCAGGGTTCTCGAACTCACCTCAGCTAACGGGCCACACTCACGAAAATTGACTCCCGCCAGGGCCAGGACAGTGCTGAAGGTAGGAGCGGGGTTCGGGGGGACAGAATGTCTGCTCACGTTGCCATTTGAAAGAAGACCTTTCCCATATCTCACATATGGATCACTTCTCAAGGGAATTTGACGGCAGAATTCCAGCAACATATAGATACTTATCTCCAAATGGACTAAAATCTGGCCGCCGATTCCAAAACATAGTTTCGTTTCCCGGTTATGAACACATGGTCATCGCAGGGAGTGTCTCACGAAAAAAAAAATGCCTTAGACCTGTCATGCCTGTGTAGCTCCGGAACGTACATATCAAGAAAATAAAATAAAAAAATTGGACGAAGACGGTAGCGATAGATCCGCGGGCCGCATGCAGCCCGAGAAAGCTACATGATACTGCCGCAACAGAGTTGAAATGTGCAGGATTAGCATAGGCCCAACATAACATGCATCCAATGAGGAAGCGTCGAGAACCTTATTCGCGCATTTATTACCAAACTGGAACGAACCCCGAAAACAGACCGAAATCGCTTCCTCCATCTCCAGCCAGTCCAACCCGCGTAGCCACCTTCTACCGGTACAACATCGTTAGGAACGCATACACCATTAGAACATAAAAAAACAGCATAGTGCAAACCGTGCATAACATACACTGCTGAAAACTGGAAGAAGCCCTCAAGGGGGAGTTTGAAAGATAATATTGAAGAGTGGCACGTTATTCGGGAACGAGAGAAATGAAGGGATGAGGTTGACAGCTACTATATTCATTCTGCAGAGGTCCACAAATATATCCTAAATTTGTCCAGTGGTGGAAGGTGAGAACGGCTGCTGACGCCTTCACAATACGCAAGGCAGTTGTGCGCTCCTGCGGCTAGCGCAAGCAGCGCAAGAAACTTTAGCGCGGCTGGATACGTATGCAACGGCGCATGGCGTGCTTCAAGCCGGAATCTTGATAATTTATTTTTGGGAGAATAACCATGTGAAAAAATAAACTATAGACTATGCCACACAGAAAACTACTAGCAGTGGTGTGATATATGAAAACTATGCTTTGACAAATAGTGTTCTTTCTGCCTTCGGGCTGCTCATATACGTATTACTAAAAGTACGCTTGGTGCACGCGGTTCGCTATAATTTTAATCTAGTATAGTGTAGTTGCAACGGAGGGAACAAACATGGCTTTTTTCGTGCATTTCTCTTGCTGTGGCAAGGCGCTACCATGCTGAAGACAGATGCTACTTCTCCAGAAGAGTGCACGATTCACTATTTTGTTAGAGCATGCTTTAAACTTCAATAGAGCGTGCAATAAAAACAAATATTGCGCTCCCTATTAAAACGGAGCTCATCCTGTCAATCACTTTCCGTGCTACAATATCTGCTACAAAACGCTCTTGATTATAACAATTGTATTTGCAGAAAAAATAGGCGCCCGAACAAACGTTCATCGTACCCGCTCAGCTACACGTTTCCACCGTGAGCCGCTTTTACAAGAAATCACCGTACGGTAAGGTGTAATTGTTAGCAAAACATGCGAGACCAAAGAGTAGACATTTGTCACTTGAAACGTCTTGCTGTCGATTCCACGTACGGGCAACACCACCTAGATTATTCGCTCGGGCCCCTGCCGGGCCCGATCTGCGGTTGGGTTGGGCCGGCCTGGTAGGCGAACGATTTTCTCGGGTTCGGGCCAGGCGATGTGTCACCGGACCGGGCACGGGCGGGTAAACATGAACAAGTCCAGGGCCCGGGCCGAGAATAACGATCCGTGCAGTGCTCTAATGTGGTGTTCTATGCCATTATTGCAGTAATATGTGATTGTTAACCAGGATTGCTGTGCAAATGCGTGAAAGTGTAAAATATGAGAATACCAGAATAATATTGAGGGAACTATTCGCAGAAGCTCTGATCTTCAATAAGAGGGTAGTGTCTGGGGGTGGACGCAGTAACCAGGCAAGACGAATGTTAAAGCAAGATGGACTTATGCATACACTGGCGGGAATCTCAACGGACGCTATACGGTAATGCTTTAAAAGTTTGGGTGGTTCATAGCAGCCCTCCACATTTAGCCTGTTGTGTATATTTTGCTATTAATTTATGGATTAAAGGGATAAATATGCGTGAAATGTTCAAGCTTAAAGTTTCTATGTACTTGGGATGACAATATTTATGTACTCTACACACTAGGAAGCTCGAGTTTCTGTATAGCTTGAAGTCCAAGTGTTCGTGAACCAGCACATTTTATAAAGCGCAGCTTCGAGTTGACATTCACTGCATAGAACTGCAGATCTCTCATGTGTTTCATGCGGAGCTCAGCGTATGGTAAAAGGATTACGTTACAAACACATCTGTTATGGAAGTAGCCTGACAGCCGTCATAATAATCGTCTGCCTATATTAAGATTTCTTGAAGAAAAAATCGCAGCGCAAAACTGCATAATGACAGACAAGTGCACGGGACAGGCGCAAGTCCCTTAGGGTACCTGTCTGTCCTTGTGCCGCTTTAAATTGCGATTTTTGCTGCAAGCAGTCATGAACCATCCACCCCAAGAATACGTTAGAAATTCCTAGAAAAAGGGCTGAATTCTGCGTCCTCATCTCCATGAAATTGCCAATGCCAGGCGCGGCTTCCTTCTGACAACCATAATTCAGCAAAATGACTTACGGCCTTGTATCCTTCGACGCGAACACCCCCTCCCCCTGCCCCTGTCTTCCACCACTTTCTTTTTTTTCGCGAACTAATTCACTTTCCTTTTGACTCACCCAATTCGGCACGCCGGCCCCTCATTGGTCCCCACACCCACCCCCGTTTTAACAGTTGCCTTCTCTTTCTCCTTTGTTTGGATTGTAGGAGAGGGCACGAAACACATACCCGCACGCGCCAAGGAAAGCAGATGCAGCCTTGAAGAAGACAAGTCAGTTTGTCGAAACGTCGTCTCCAGCCCCTTGTTTATGAATTGTTCATGTATTGTGTATGTAATGTTTACCCCACACCTGTTAACTTAAAAAATAAAATCCATAAAATACTCTTGAGCAGCACAAAGGCGAACGTATTTTCATATTCGTTATGATATCTAGTGTGCATGTATAGCCGTTCTTCAAGCACTACACATTCCGTCAAGCGGAGTTCTCACAAAAGAGCGAACTAAGTCGGCCACTTACTCGAGGAGCAGGGGGGTGAAAGTTGAAGTTGAACCGTCTCCTCTGTAACAAACGAAATCGGACACTGTCAGTACCTTTTCTTAAGTGGCTGACAGCACCCGCGGAGAAAATCGGTGATGAAGACATACAACGTGAAAAAAGTGACGGGTACTGGTTCTTTGCCACTTCGTAAGGAAATTCGGTGTTTTCCGTGAGAATACGATGTTATGGTTATGAGGTAGCCCATGGTGAGAAAATTCCTATTAATTTCGAAGACATGTCTTTACCTATGTGTAAATCCAAGTGAATGAGCGTTTTCGCATCTTTCTTTTATCGGATTGGGGTATAGCGGAGTTGGGGATGAAAGTTTCGCGTATAATTTATCAGTGCCCCACTGGGGTTCCTTGGCGACTTTGCCCGGTAATATATCATTTTATTAAGTATGTGTATATTCATAAACTATGCTTAATAGTAGCATAAACGTCTGTGCATAGTAGTGTGCGAAAACGAGAAAGAAGAATGCACAAGGAGCTGGCGCGCAGTTTACCTACCGATATCGAGAGCCATTTCTTTACCCTACTAAAACAAGCATCCTAATTTCACCATATTGTGTTCACCATATTATGTCTGATTCAAGACAACTGCTTTTAAGAACGCACCGATTAAGTGAAGCAGCATTTGCATTTACCTTTATCGATATTTCGTTGCTTATTCTCAAGATTGTGTGACGTATGTATTGACACATCAGTCTACATGAAAGGAAATCATCAGCGTTTCGTGTAAGTTACCCCTATCGTGATAGCTTAAGCAGTCTTAAAAGAAACAGATCACTTTTTCTTAATCCAGTTTACACATTGCGTCTATTATGCACATTCTCGAATAGTCAGATGCTACTTACTTGGGCACTGGCAACAGCAAGAACTGGAAGCAAAAGATACGAACATTGTTAGCACAACCACAAGGAGTGGTCACAAAAATGTGAACAATGCCTAGAACCTAATTGAGCATGGTAATTACCTGCGAGGGCGAATAGCAAAGCGATGATCACAGCGCGAGCCATGGCGAGTAGCGAGGTTCTGTCGTGAAGTCCGAGGAACACAGAACAGGAATGCTCCCTTGTCGGGGCCGGCTAGTTTATATAGGAGGCATATGTGCCCATCATTCCCTGAGCGTTAGTTTTAGCCTGTCGCGTATCCGATGGCCTAGCAATCGTCTGCATATGTTCATCGCCGGAAAACCCGCCTTACACAGCCACATGAAAACAAAAGGTCCGGACGTCAACCGGAAGAAGTTGTAGAGAAGCTCCGTAAAATGCATTGCATCCAATGTCAGCGAGGAGAGAGAGGCCCAGCGGTCTGTTCGCACTCGTGCCAGGGTTTTCCCAATCCGCTTGCTCGCGGTAGATTTGCTCAACTTAACAGCTCGTCTGAACACCACTAGCTTTAGCTTTCTGGTTCGTAACGTTCAGTGAGTTTCAAAGCGTGGTGCAAGTCAAAGTTGCAGTCGGGAGCCGTGCTGGAATGTTCCCTGCTTACGAGGTTTGTTGGGTGCGTGGACGTCTGTCCAGAGGGAATCCCTTGTCGCAACGAGAGGGGCACGAACCGCCGACGCGCTTCCCCGCTTAGTGTTCCCACGTCGCTCTTCGGCAACCGGAAGAGCGGTGTCGGTTACACCGTGATAAAGGGCACTCGTTAACCGCGGCAGCGGCGCTGGGGCGCTCGTAGGGGCAAGACCATTGGGCTTACTTGAAGCGACGTGAACAGTGCGTGAAACAGACAAGGACGAGTAACCGACGAGGACTAGCGCTGACTTATATCTGAAACCACGAAAACATACCACGCAAAGCAACCGGAGTATGTCTAAGTTATGTGACCGAATGAACTAAGGTAATATATTTCTTTGTCAGTAAGAGCGATTGAATGTTTGCTGATGCAATTACCTTTAGCGATAGCTGCAGCTTCAATGATGATGCGCGCGCTTTCTTGACGATGCCTAGCTAAAATATGTGCGTTATCGAATGCTGGAGCACACCCGCGTTGTCACCAGTGAATTGCAAGAAAACCTTCTGTCTCTCTGCGTACATTTTGTTTGTGCTCCTGCAAACGTACCTTTAGTCACCTGCCCGTCTGGCCGATATAAGTCTGTCCGCATGAAAGTGGTATTCACTATGCAAGACACAACGCTACTAGACCAATGAACGAATTTATTCTTGTGGTTAATTTTGCATGAGATTTCATCCCCTTTTATAGGGTTGGTCCTGACACTCATCTCAGACAGCTTGTGCGGTGCCGAAAATACGACTAAGATGCCCGCCTTCTCACCTATCTTTTTGAGCTTGTGAGAAATAGCATGTTTATGCGGGATAGTCCTCTTCGCTAGTCCTCGTCGGTTACTGGCCCTTGTGTGTTTCACGCGCTGTGCACGTCGCCATGGAATACCAACTAGCGCGGTCACACACCTTGCTTCAGGTCATTGCTTGAAGCACTTGATATGCACTAATGCGCAATATGCCACACCCAAAGAAGCCCAAACAGTTCTGGTTCAACTTTTTTGTTTCGCCTGCAGATATGGTAATTTAGTTATGGTTATTGCCAGTAACGTGGCGAGAAATTTTTTGCGGGGTGGGAGGGGGATGTTCAACCACACGTATGTTCTTGCGCGCGTGTGTGGGTATGTGTGGATGTAGATATACACAAGGAAAATTTAAAAAATTCGGGAAGTTGTCAACCCCACCAACCGCCCCCCCCCCCGACTACGGCCCTGGTTACAGCATGTGACTTTTTATATATTTGCAATGCGAATCGTCCTTCGGTGAAATAATACGACGAGTTCCTCTGACGTTCCTGCTAGCTCAACATACGCATACAATAGTATTGTGTCATCCCGGCCGCGGCGGCTGCATTTTCGATGGAGGCGAAATTGTTTGAGGCCCGTGTACTTAGATGAAGAACCCCAGGTAGTGACTACTGACGCCTGATGGCGTCGCGGTTGCTTTGTATTTTGACAGTTCAGCTTCACTTATACGGGTATTTGGACGGAATGCATTACACCGCAAACACTTGTACCTTCCGCGTTGTGTACGTCTGTTAAGACGTTGCTCACAGGGCGGCCACGGTGTCTTGCATGGTGATCATTCGTTTGAGTTATCTGGTTAGAAACGGCCCTCTAATTCACATACGACCATTTATGAAGACAACATTGAGCAATATTAGAACAAACGCTCGTTCGTTGGACAAACACAAAAAACACGCTATATTTGAGGTGGAGGTATATTCGGTGGAGACATCACCAGTCATGCAGGCACTGCGGAACAGGGCATCGACGAAGCCTATATAAACATAATTGAAGAAATCTACAGCGGATCCACAGCCACTATAGTCCTCCATAAAGAAAACGACGGAATCCCAATAAAGAAGGGCGTACGGCAGGGAGACACGATGTATCCAATGCTATTCACCGCGTGTTTACAGGAGGTTTTCAGAGCCCTACATTGGGAAGAATTAGGGATAAGAGTTAATGAAGAGTATCTCAGTAACCTGCGATTCGCCTATGACATTGCACTGATGAGTAACGCGGGAGACGAATTACAGCTCATGATTACTGAACTGGATACGGAAAGTAGAAGAGTAGGTCTGAAAATTAATATGCGTAAAACTAAAGTAATGTGGAACAATCTTGGCAGAGAACAGCGCTTTGCGATAGGTGGCGAGACACTGGAAGTTGTAAAGGAGTACATCTACTTAGGACAGGTAGTAACCACGGAGCCGGACCATGAGAGTGAAATAACTAAAATAAGGATGGGATGGGGCTCATTCGGCAAGCATTATCAAATCATGAATGGCAGTCTACCACCATCCCTCAAGAGGAAGAAATATAACAGCTGCATCTTACCGGCACTTACCTACGGAGCAGAAACCTGGAGACTTACAAAGAGGGTTCAATTTAAATTGAGGACGACGCAGCGAGCGATGGTAAGGAAAATGATAGGTGTAACCTTCAGAGACAGGAAGAGAGCAGAGTGGGTCAGGGAACAAACGGGGGCTAAGGATATCATAGTTGAAGGAAGGAAACAGAAAAAGGAGAAGGCACGGATAGTTGAAACCAAGAAGAAATGGATATGGGCTGGGCATGTAGCACGTCGGCCGGATAACCGGTGGTCATTAAGGGTAACTGACTGGATTCCAAGAGAAGGAAAACGCGTGAGGGGGAGACAGAAAATTAGGTGGGTAGATGAAATTAAGAAGTTTGTAGGTATAACGTGGCAGCAGAAAGCACAGGACCGGTTTGATGGGCGGAACATGGCAGAGGCCTTTGCCCTGCAGTGGGCGTAGACAGGCTAATGGTGATGATGATGATGATGATTTGCGGTCATCCCTTGTTCTGAGAAAGTGCTCAGAAATCTGACGCTCCATGAATAGTGCGCGCATGTACAATCAGCGTCAAATGAAACCATTTAAAGGCGCGCGCAACCGGTTTGGCCGCACTGCGCATATGCGCGCCTGTCCATGGTGCTAACTGGACGGCGTGTACTATATCAGTGCGAAGGCTTGCCGCTGTTCGGGTTTCATTTGACGCGGATTGTACATCATAGATCCCCCTGAAAACCCTCTGAGTACGCCTACTGCAAGTACAGTTGCGAGGTACCAACTATGCTAGAAATGCCATTTTACGGAGTAGCGAAGCACCCATTGCTCGTTTCTAAGACAAAGTGCGCAGCTACGCGCTTGCGTGGATGAAAACTTTGTGGTCGCCGCGTGAATAAAATGAGGACGAAAGAATAAAGCTCGAGCCATTTGTATTGGGTGGGAAGCTTTAAACCACCCACTCGTTGTGGACTGCAATTGGTGGAAGGCCAGGGACGATTCTATTCTTATGCCACGCAATACTACATCTGTTAACGCGTTTTCTTGCAGTACATGACGCTTGTATGGGGTCTTTTATCGAGAAATATTCAATCGTTGGTGTGGATATGTGGTAGAGCCCTGCTTTCTACGCAGAAAGCCTGCGTTCAAATCCGCCTCTAACCGTAACTTTTTCTATGTATGAAATAGCTGTCATGGCCAACGCCGGCAGGGGACAAGTACACTGTAAACACAAATTAGCCCATATGGGCGTTTTTAGCTGTCGACATCTCCTTTTAACTCCCAAGCCAAAAGTAAGAACTGCCATGGCTGGGCGCAAAATGGGCTGAAACCGCTATTTTACCCTTATCGTCGAGATGCTCAAAATAAGGGAGTACTAACGTGGCATCACCTGATTTTATTCGATAGTGAAATGGGCGTATCTAAAGAAGAGACAGCCCGCAAGACACAAAGGGGGTTAAAAATACGCCCTTGCTCGCCTGTCTCACCAAAGAACCCGTATGTTGTCGTTGTCTGTACACGTATTAGGGGAACCTACACGGCGAAAAACTGACATGAGGGCTCAGTATTAGACGCTCGCTGCCTGACGTTGTCGGTTTTGTTTCGAATTTACGGACGACGCAATAGCGCACCTGAGATGCCTGAGATGCGGTCAACGCCCGTGAACGCGCGGCCGGCCCGATCGGTGAAACTCCGCCTTCAACAAATCAACATGGCGGCTCGCCTGCGGAAGTTGAAGAACTTTTTTTTAGCATCGTTGAAGTGTTCAAGCTGATTAGGCCGCCCACTACGCAAATCTTGATGAAGTAGCAAATAGTCCGTGCAAGTGTATCGACAGAAAAGTGCTGGTTATGATGACACAATGACGTGACGACGGATCGCGTAGTGCAGCAGCCTGCCGAGTGAAGTGCATTTCATCTACCGTGGCCCAGCAGTGGCCGTGCCGCGTCCAATGATACTTTGTGTGAGTTAAGGGCTCTTCCGTGACAAGTGAACTATTACTGCGAGAGTCGTGGGACTGACGAACAGCCTGAGTGCGCTATATCGTGTCGATACAGGCATTAGCTGTATCATGGGCGCGTTTAACCGAGATGGTGTCTGTGGCGATCGTTAAAAAAAAGACTGTGTGGCATACAACAGAGACCCAGAGACACGTGCGGCTTTGTTTAACAAATAAACTAAGAGCGGCGCATTGCGAAAATCCGACGCAAGCATCTAGCAGGGGCGTAGCCAGGGGTTGGGGGGTTCAAACCCCCCTCCGAAAGTTTGGTTTTGCTTGCGTATATATACACGCGCACATACAAACGCACGCACGAACATACATAAAGTATGGTTGAACAACCCCCCCCCACCGAAAAAATTTCTGGCTACGCCAGGCCCGTAGCCAGGCATTTTTTTCGGGGGGGGGGGGCACTTGCTGAAAACCTTGACTATTTGAAAAAAAACGCCTATTTTCACTATTTATTTTCGGTAAAAACGCCTACTTCACCAAAATTCCGGGGGGGGGGGGCCGGGCCCCTAGACTCCCCCCCCTGGCTACGTGCCTGGCCCCTGGCATCTAGGTTATTGCTCTAGTTTGCTTCAGCAGTTGCAATCGAAGTACTACATGCATGTAGAGCAAATGCCTGAGAAATGATGGTTTTACTCGGTTATCCTTCGAGACAATATCTTGCAGCGGCGCTTGTGTTTTCGCGCTTGGCCAGCGGTTAAAGCGGTGATCTGCCACATGGTCAGCCGGCCATCAGCAGTGGATGATAAAACCCATCGAGCATAGCCCCGAAGCATCGCCACAAAATACCGGCCCAAGTAGGTGCAGACGGGACGCGTACACCCCCCCCCTCAGAAAGCAATATTTCCGCTAAATGACGAGCAATGTAGCCTATACGTATACATGTCCTGAATTACATGCAGGTCAACCTTTAAAAGCAACTGATGTTACGATAACATGCATATATAAACAATTAAAAGTTTTCTTCGCTGAAAGTGGTAAAGGCCCCACATGTTGAAACTAAGCAACAAATATTAGATGATACTTCGAGTGTGAAAAGCAAGTACTGAGCATCACTATTCAAGAAATACATTTCCTGCTCTAATTACACATGACCAGAGGTCACAGCTACAAGGGAGGCAAGGGTGGGCTCAAATAAGCTAAGGAAGGTGTAAGGGACAGTAATTGTATGTTTAACTGTAGTGTTGTAATTATTACATAAATGTAAAGGAATTAGTTGATAAAAAAGATCAACTTGCTGCAGGTAGGGAGGGTCTCATTCTGGAAGACTTGGTGCCTCTTAGGTAGTATGCTAGGGTTTGTTGGTCAGCTTCTAGCTTGTAATAAGTTGACATGCTATGTCACGCCAGCTGGCAGCGCCTCCAGGATTGCATGAACATAAATACCAAATACAGCGACCACAGCAGTAGCTCGATTGATAGAGCATCGAGTGCATTATCCAAAGGTTGTAGGTTCGGTCCTAGTAGGGGCGATTCCCCCCCAAGGCCTGTGTAGGCACGCTTCCCCCCCAACTCCTTCACTGCCTGTTGTCGACCTCATCACCGATTACGACAAATGAGTGGGACCACTATGAGCACAAATTAACAGTATTTATGCTGTGATGGAGTTCTTGTGATGACAGTTGCTACTAAAAACAAAAAAGTCAGGACCCCCCTCACTGGTTTTACTTCAAGTGACCGCCCTCTCTAAAACGAGTGGCTAGGTCCGGCTTCACATAAATATAATATTGCATTGCTGCAATGCAACCTCCACGGGAGCAGTCAGGGACTGCGGTTAATCACATTCTCACTTTTTTTTTTGTAAATGGGACTGCGTATTGAAAAAAATGTGCAGCCGTCTTATTTACATGTTCCCTCTTTATCGGCGTTCTTTAATGCTATCCACCCGAACTTGAAGAATTAGCCAACACCATCCAGCCCAAACCGAAGTTTTATAGGAAGTAGATGTTCGTCTGTTATAGCACTGCGATATTTATTCATAAGTTCTTTGCTGGAGAAAAACACATCTACTAGTTATGAAAAACTTTAACATAATGAATGGTCTCATTTACATATTGGAAACATATGCCCTGAAGCATTGCAACTGAAATGATGTGCAATTTTTGTGAAATTTTGTGCAATTTGTCACACGAGTGATCAATGCACCACTATTTTAAAGGTAACCTAAAAACGTAAATATGATCAACAGTTAGACATTGTCATGTAGTGTCCTTTCGTTTGCTATGTGTGTGTTCCAGATGTATGTGCAACAGCTGTCAAACAGTTAAAATATACAAAAACACTGATTCCCCATCATTGACTTTTAGGACAAGCTTTTAAGAGCTGACATTTCGCCCCAGCATGCAAAGCTGGGAAGCCTTTTATACATCAGTGCATTTTAATACAGAAAAGCGTCATCATTTACGGCTCCTAAATCTGTGTCCGAGAACCCACCAACACGTGCGAGCCTCTGTAAGTGTTTTGCATACACTTTAGTATACAATAAATGCTTTGTTAGTGAGTTTTTTGTTTACTCCATGAAGATGACTACCAATATGTTGTCATTTTTTATTTGCATGTCTATTGATTGATTGGATTTAACTCTCCAAAGCAACCCTAGACTATAAGAGTTGCTGCAGATGTTTACTGTTGAATTTTAGCTTGGTGTTACGTAGCGTGCCCTTAAATTAAAGCACATGAATGTTTTGCATTGTGACTCCATAAAAGAATCCTTTGCATATGTGTCATCTAATGCAGCAAAGACAGCAATAAGCAGGCTTTTGCGCCCTTCAGAAGTACTGGAGAGCTCAAGAAGCAAAAATGCACTGCGGGTGTGGCGGCTGCTAAAGACGACTCCAACGCACTCTGTGGCTCATTCGTGTTATTAACAGTTTGTAGGTGACTGCTTGTTGCAGAAATAAAAAGTCATTTTCCCCCATCACACAGGGCTTAAAATATCCCTTGATTGGAGGGGGGCGACATGCTCACACAGGCTTATATATACAGCAGTTGTTCCAGGGAGAATCGCGGTGTAGTAAAGCGAATTGTCTTTAGAAGTGAAGAAATGCTTATGAATTTTGTACAAATAAATATATTATTCAGAGCAATTCAGAATGTATTCTGGGCATTTTCAATTAAGCACTAAAAAATTAATACTTTAGAAGCAATTTTTGAAAAATAACTTGGGATGTAAAGGGCTAAATATATGCAAGCTCGAAAGAAATAACTCTAGTTGCAACGCAGAACATTGATTTACTCACTGCACTGACAATCTCAGGTACGAGAATGCTATATTTTATTTTTGCATACACTTGCCTATAAAAGACGTGAAAATGGTGCTTCTTCAGTATTACACCAGACTCGCCTTGCACTACTAAAGAAATGAAAATTTACTGGTAAATTAAAGATACCAAGGTGAGCCTTCATTAATTCAGAAGCAGGTAGCCTCACGCTCAGGTGCCACATAAAACAGTATGCTATGGCATAATGTTTTAGCAGTTGTGCCAAGAAGCTTAGTCGAATAAGGTGGTGACTCATTGTGTGTAGCATCTCAATGAAATGCATGCAGGAGTACAACAATACACATTTTCCTGCTTTGCTCACAGCATATCAACCTAGTAATCATAATTGAATCATTATTCAGA
Source organism: Rhipicephalus sanguineus (assembly GCF_013339695.2). Classification (NCBI taxonomy): domain Eukaryota; kingdom Metazoa; phylum Arthropoda; class Arachnida; order Ixodida; family Ixodidae; genus Rhipicephalus; species Rhipicephalus sanguineus. Next base: position 109,841,245 of record NC_051183.1, read on the forward strand.
AAATTGATGGTTCAGAATTTCCCTGCATGAGGCTCTACTGCCAAACAAATCAACTCCACCACTTTTCAAATGGGTGCTGTAGTGCTACAGTTGACCTGCCGAGGGCAGGGTGAGACCCCCGTCAAAAATAGAGGGGGAGCCGGCCTCCCAAGCCTACCCTGACTTCAACCCCTTCCATCACAGCTGTGCAAACACCTAGCTGACACCTAATGCAGACTTATTGTAATTCAATACGAAACAAATTAGATTGTCATTTTAAAAGCTCTGGACATAAATATAATGAAACTAGCATGACGTAATAAGACACAAAAGACAGAAGACACACGAAACACAATCAGATTTATTGATCATTACATTTCAAAGTATCCACAGTTTATCATGAACAATGATATTTAATACAACAGAAGTTCACTTAGCAGCTCCTCTATTAAATGTACCTGCCACATGCATGAGACCAATTGCAATAACACATATCACAGTCAAAGGGCCACCTTGGAAAACTCTAGTCGCACACAGAGAATAAGACATCATTGGGCTAAGCACGACTACCATGACAGGACGTTCTTTCTGTATAAGAAGGAAATATAATAAACTTCAAACTTCAAGTATTTTTGATACTACTGCCTCAAGTGAACTAGTAATAATTGTACCTACATTTCGTGATTTACCACACAATCAAGGCATTTTAGGTCTGAGACCAAGCTAATTTTTACAATAGTGTCATAAGAATATATGGAAGGAAAGGTGGTACAAGCGACTGTTTGTTCAGTTTGAACAAGGAAAAATGAACACTCTTGTTTGCCACCTGCTTGTGCTGCCCTTTAGACTATTTATTTTCAATGTACATGCCTATTTAATAACTCTGCTGTTCTCTTTAGAAGTCACACTCTGCACTGGTGAAAAAAAGCATAGCGAGGGGAGACATTGCTGTTGCCCCTTACTTTGTACAGGCTCAAAGGGTCAAAAAACAGATGTCCAAAGTCTTCAAATATGACATTGTGAGTTGTGCTGTCCACAACAAAGGCATGCATGTGGTCATCAAAATACTTTGTCTCAAGGTACGAAGTGAAAACAAAATATTTTCGGTCACAAGCCACAATCAACGTGACTTGGGCAAAGTGTGGAAGGTCATCATCTGCTATAAACACAGGTAGCACACAACCGATACTGATTTTTCTTTCGCACACTGTGATGTCACACTGTGCATACTTTCCATAGGCATATTAAGCTCCTGCAGTCCGTCTTTCAAAAGATCCGGCAACGAGTTTACGTCTATTCTTACTGTGCCTATGGCAGCCACAGATTCTAACGGTTGGGTTAATGAGTACATAAGCTTCACCTGATGTCGGCGACTCAGGGTTTCGCAAATGTTCTTAAAGTTACGAGTTTTCCTCGCAATGGTCTTGAAAAATTTATGCTTTGCCTCAAAGCGCATACAGGAGAGCCTGCACAAAGGACCGTACAAAAGAAGAAGCCTCGGATAATGAATCATGTAGTGCATTTTTGGTATATAATTTTTACATTTGGAAAAGTTTCCCTAAAAGCAGTGTAAAAATCATCGAGTACTTGCAGTTGTGCAGTTGCACTACTGCACACTTGAGGTGCAAGAACAATGTCGACCAAGGCACGCAGCAAGAGGTACACATTGTATGCGTCGTTTCCCTTTGCAACAATATGCCCCACATATATAATGAGAAAAAATGAAAAAAAAAACAAAGCTTTTCTGCAGCAGAACCCTTAATGGCTGATGTACCAAACACTGATTGATGGAAAAGAGGTGGCATATTCTTGACTTCTTGTCGCTTCCTTGCAAGGGAAATGAACGAAGCCTTTCATTTTGCTGAAGATGAGCACATGAATTGATATAATAATAATATCTGGGGTTTAACGTCCCAAAACCACGATATGATTATGAGAGACGCCGTAGTGGAGGGCTCCGGAAATTTCGACCACCTGGGGTTCTTTAACGTGCACCTAAATCTAAGTACACGGGCCTCAGACATTTTCGCCTCCATCGAAAATGCAGCCGCCGCGGCCGGGATTCGATCCCGCGACCTTCGGGTCAGCAGTCGAGCGCCATAACCACTAGACCACCGTGGCGGGGTGAATTGATATAATGTGCCGTACAATATGTTTCATGGCAAATAGAATCACTCCTCAAACAGGTCATGCATAACACCTTGGGGAAGGCCTTTTGTCTCATCAAATGACTTAAGTGAACTTAGACAGCTTTCCCCATTGACCCCATAAACACTGCTGAGGCATCAGTTTTAATTAGTTTGATATGTTGAGCATGCATTTCCCTTGTTCTGATTATGAAATCCTCTTCATGCCACTTCTCACCAATCTGTTCTTTATTTGCCAAACAAAAACGGCGGATAGGCCCTGATGAAAAGCATTCACGAAAATTGCCTATCTGATCGCTAGACAAGTTATCTCCACACACATAAAGAAGGGACCCTTTAACAAACTGTCCATCTACCTCAACTCCATGAGATTCTAGCTGCTGAAGGTCCTTGCAAGCAGTGACTGAATAATCTTGTGCAAGGTGAATTTTGCTACAGTGGCAGTTTTCACAAGAACAAGATATTTGCTGTCAACTTTTGAGCGAAATTGGGGTGGGAATTTAGAACTGCCAGATAACCAGCCAGGACTTTATGCTTTCCACGTTTGCTTGCAATTGGATTGTAGAGTTTAAACTCATCAAAGTAAAGTTACGATCTAATCGACACATTACGATCTAATCGACCGCTATCAAAGAAGGCCGGCAGCGCGACGCCAGTCTTAGAGGCCATGCAAACACTCGCGCGACCGAAACCCAATTTCGATTTCGAAGGCCATGCGTTGTTTTGAATTTCGCATTGGCGCTGTTGTTGCGTCGGGCGCGCATGCGCGTTGTGCGTTGTATGGTTTGGCCGGTTTGGCGCCTTTTCGTCATGTTTTCGTTCCCGCTCTGCCAGCTCTGCCGCTCTGCCTGGCTCAGCGCCTATTTCGAACCCATGCGTGCGCGTTTTGGAAGTTATGGCAGGATGCGTTTGCCTCATCGTGCTGGAGGATGGCCAGCGGAAAAAAGTTTCACTCCCTTGGTAAGTTTTAATCGAACTTTCGTTTCTTAATTGCTTAGTGCCGATAAGTCGTGAGATGTACAGATGCCCCTAAAGTAAAACGGAGCGCGCGAACTTGTTTTATCTAGGGACCTTAGGCAAAACTGCATGCCAGCGCGCTATATCAGCAGATGCGCTGCAGATAGCGAAAGTGCATCGGCACATCCAGCTGACCCATCCCGATATTTTAATGCTCGCCTTATCGCCGGTACGAGCGCATCAGGGGCGAAAGTGATCAGGTACGCCTCCAAAGTTTTCATCACGACGCGGGAAAACAAACGCCTAAAGCATTGAAAATGTCCCTGACGAGCAGTGATGGCAGTAGCGCGGCTTCGCTCGCGAACTCGCTATCTGATGCGCATCTGCTGATAGAGCGCACTGGCATGCAGTTTTGCCCAGTTCGGCCACAGCTCGCGTGCTCTGTTTTACTTTTGGGGCACCTGTACTACATGCATACATAACTGTTCTGGCGCGTATTGTCACTGCGGCAAGTGATTCAGGCTCTTTGGTAATCAGTGGCGTACCAACTTGTTCGCGAGTGGGGGGGCAAGAACTTCATTCGCACTCAGTTTGATGTGATTTGTGATATACAAGGAGAATTTGCTTAGCTATGTTTAATAACAGTATGGAAAGTACAGTCAGTTTTACGCAGCATAGCCTGGGACAACAATACATATGCTATATGCGTGTTATGCGGGTAAAGCAACACTTTTTATACAGTTACCACACAACTTTATGCATTCATGAATACAATTATGTTCGTGGCGCGCACCTTCCCAGTAGTACAGATTTGTCATTTAATGAAATTTCGTTAATGTTTAAAATGTCCTCACTAATAATTGCGTTTTTAATGTGGGTAGCAATGAGTGCACCTTTTTTTTTATTAATTAATGCTGCACTTTTCTGCACATATTCAGGTTTGCGTATATTATATTTTGCCTTGCCTTTCGTAATTGAAATAGTGTTTCTAGTACATTGTTAATATTATTATCATCATTACTGTTATTGTATTACCATTGTTGTTAACTTGTCAGCCCCAATTTTTTCTTAAAATCAACGAATGTATGGTATTAGAGGCGTAGTTTATTCTTTATTCTCGATGTATTTGCATTTACGACGTTGCTTGGAGGGCCCTCCTGCCCCTCCATGTAAATGTGTCTATGCTGAAATCGTAAGAACACATTTTCATTTAAAAAATGTGGGCACTTGTAATGTTAAACTACCCCGCATTTTTTCCTTCCGCATTGGTCGTTAGCTGTTTCATTGATCGAAATTTTCTGGCTCATGCACACGACACCTGCTCGTAACGCGATGCAACAAATGAAGCAAAAATGATCAGTGGCGTAGTGAACACATGCACGAATGCGTAAGCCGTTAGAGAACACACCATATTCAATGCAGCATATATTTGACCATTGGTTCTTCGCCATTCGTCAAAACTTTTTCGATGTGCCATAAAATCGCCTGCTTGTTACGGGACATCACAAATCTGTGAACTCTCGCGGCGTTAAAATGACGCATGCACATTGAACATCGCATTACTATGCTGAACTATAGCTAAACCTTTACGGAATAGCCGGAAAGTGTCTCATTCTGAACGCAATTCAGGAAGGCCGACCGCCGCTCACACAGGCAGAGGCTAATTATAGCAGCTGGCGAGATGAATTCATATGAGTATAATGAATATTTTCCTTTGTAGTATAAAGATGTTGAGCTGTTTCTGCGCGTATACAATTCTGTGAACGCAGCTTTGCTGAGAGACGGGGAGAGAGAGAAATAAACAGCACTGGTCGTGCGTGCTTATTTGCCATCCGAGTTGTATTTCGCGCTGTACAAGTCAATTCAAGATGAATCAAGGCCATCTAACCCGGCTGTCAATTCAGTCTCCTTAGTCCAGAAAGCCGTGGGCCTTGACGATCTTCCTGGTCCGGTAGAATAAGCTGCGTGGCAAGCTTGCAAGCTGGGCTTCCCCATGTGCTGGAGCCCACTGCCTTATGCGTCGCATTTTTGCAAGCCGCAGCGATTGCTGAAAGCTCCCATATGATCAGCAAGGCGAAGCAGGTTGATCGGAGACTAAAGCGGAAACCTTTTTTAGCTCTTGCAGTTCGACCCAACTAAAACACTTAACACTTCTGCACTCTCATCGACCCACAACAGCTTGGATATAGAGCAGCAGGGACGCTATTCCTTTTCGATGAAAGAAAATTAATATCCTGAAACGGGACGAGTGTTCCATCAATCCATAAAGCGTTTACTGGTCCCCGCCCGTATTTGCGTCGTCAATTATGTAAATTTCAGGCCAGTTAAAGCAGAATGAAAGCATGACAGAATGTTCTAACATTATAGTGCCCCTGTTCAGCAGTAGCCTCCTTAAGAATGCTGGTGCGGAATGTGTGGAAGCGTGGCATAGGTAGCCTGCACCGCAGAGAGCCTACAGTGCGTGGTCATGAGACAAAGAAGAGTTTTCACAGCAGAAGCGTAGGACAAATTTCTTTATATAATGACGTGATTGATGTGTTGAAGGAAAACTTTGCCACAGTGGTTTGTTTCCCAGTGTGCAGCCAACAGTGACCACTGTCAAAAGAGGGGGGGCTCCGCCCCCCTAACTTTTCTCAGTGCGGAGGCTAGCGCCCCCCTTGCCGCCCCCGGTAGATACGCCTATGTTGGTAATCCTTTTCGAAGTTATCACTTAAAGAGACTAGCAAAACCGTTTTTGTCATTTTATGCTTGGTTCTGTTGAATGACTTGCAATGTGAATATAGCTGAATGCAAAACGAAGAAAAAGCTCGCTGCTTTATGGATTAACGTCACGCCAGACATTTTAGTGACCGTGTTCGTTCTTTAGAGTGCGTAATTGTTCTTTTGAATTAGCTATTTGATTAGGCTCAAACATATTTTCGCTATTTTTCATAATTCAGGCTTAGGCAGTGGCAAACTTTTGTATTCGGAATTTTTCGTTTCTAAAAGTCAGAGTAGTGTATGCATGTGTGTAAACAAGAGCGCGCATGCTCTTTGATATCCCTTTACCCTGCAGCTTAGTTGCGTGATTGCTTATACATGTTATCAGTATGAAATCATGGCGCGGCCCGGTGAGACAAACAACAAATGCTTTATCATGTTTGATTTTTTGCTCTAACATGTCTTCAAATTATTGAGCTTCTGAAGCTTCAACCAGCGATTGCATGCTCATTTACACGTTTTCCTGTAATCTTGCACTGATTTTGCAACGTGAACTACTGAAGTGCCCTTCGAGAAAGTTGCTAATTAACATGTTGATTTAACAGATCTAAATGTATGATAAAGAGCTAGACGACTATGTCGATCTTGAAGAAGGAAGTGACGTCCCAAGCAAGGCTAAAATAAAATTGGCGTGGAAACAAGGCCTTCATGTTGATGTGAGTACTGTTGCAGGTTTACAATGTGAAATGGTACAAAGAATTGGCATACAGTATTTAGCGAGAACAGGATCAAAAAAGCAAAATAAAATTTAGACCAGACACCAACAGAGTGGCTTTTGGTATTCGGTAGAATTGTCTGGCTTCATGTGCGTACATGGACTCACAATCTTAGAGCAATCAACAGATCCTTTGCTGCAGTAGGCATTCACATTTTAACTCTCTTTTTGTCTTTTAACCCATGTCGTGTTACCTCATGTTTGCTTTTTGAGGAGTTACAACATAAGTTTCCCTTTTGCAGGGCCCTGCGTTCATGTTTGTGCAAAGTGCAGGAGGAGCTGTGGAAATAGCCGAGCAGAGGTATTGTTAGTAAAGACAGACAGACATTTGGAGAATCAGTTTTTGTTAATTTTTTCATAACTGCAGTTTTAAAGCACTCTATTATTTTGCAGTACCGTGACAGAAAACGCACAACGCGTGCAATCCATCCAGTCGGTGCCAGTGGAAAAGGAAAGGGATTTTTTAGATTTTGTGCTCCAATCTTTCGGGCACTACGATGAGGTGCTGAGGAGAAAAATACCAATAAATGGCTCTGTGCGCCGTGCCATAGTTGACAAGCTCTTTGGCGCATGCATCAAGATCGCATGGTAAGCACTGCATGAATGCTTCTTTTCTTTGGCTATAATTTGGTAGTTTAACTATTCTGCTCATCATGAATGAGTTCTGGGGAACTAAGATTGTGTTATAGATATTTTTAGTGGTTGCCTTTGTTTCTCCTAGTTTGTAACAGCTGTGCACTTGTTGGTTGCAACCATACTGTTGTCAATTGAGAGCAAAAAAAAGGTCTTGAGCATCGTTTGAGCATAACTTTGAAGTTATAAAATATTCTTGTCAATGATCTGACAGTTAAGCAGCTTTGAGGCTGTATAAATCTGTGGAAGAACATTCAGAAGTGTGCTTGATTGTAAGCCCAAGCGCTTAAGTGTGACTTCTGAGATATGAAGGTGCTGAAGCATGTCACAATCAGCATGCTGGGACCTATGTCATAGTGACAACCACCATGTGCATAGATTGCCTACTTAAAGGAGTAATGACACAAAATTTTGAAGGCGAGATAATTTGTCGAATAGGTACACATGCATCACTTACAAAATATCAACGGATAATACAGCCTAGAACTATTTAAAATCAATTTCAAAGTATGTGTCGTGGCACTGCAAGTGAAATGCGCCCCTGGTTTCCTTGTAAACAACCAACCGCCACCTGCGTCATGAGTTTGTGTTGGCTGCCACCATCCTTGCGAGCACTGTCTCCTGCAGACCTTTTCAATGGAAAGAGGGGGCAGGCTTGCACGGGTGTACAAAGGCTGGTGTACTTGCCTCAGCAGTGCATTTTCGGGAGGTCACGCATATTTACGTCTCGAGGGAGCCCTTGTTGAAAAGAGCTGTCAAGGTGGTGCTCACATAGCCAACTATGTTTACACGGAATCTACTCCAGCTCCCATCTCACTCCGTACTCTCTGAAATGGAAACTGCGACTGGGCGGTATAAGACCCTTCTCAATAATTAACCGTGGTGCGCTCAAGCAAACGAGCTTTCTAGTCGTGATAAGCGGATCGTTATCTACTTATTGCAACAGAAAAAACTAGATAAAATTTTTGTGTCGGTGCTCCTTTAAGAACTGTTTTAGGCAGCTAACAAGAAATATACGGTTATCAGCTTTGCAGGCTTGCCAAGATGGCTTTAGTGGTAAGTACTGCTCACTCATAACAAATTTAAAGAAAATGAGATTTTATTGCAGTTGGCCCCTAGTCGCATAGTGAAAGCAAGCTAGACAATCTGGTTGGATTGTTAGAAGACCACTGCCTTGAGATTTTACAATGTTGTGGAGAATTTGAACATAAAAGGTTCACAGTAAAGAGTTTCTTACATTCACAAGCAAGCATTTCATATGTTAATTAAAGTAAATTGTAGCATGACCTAGGTTTGGCCCATGGTAATTAGTGAATTTTGTAAATGGGTACCAAGAATATAGTGAGCTACTCGAGAGCATGCTCTAAACCAAGGGAACATTAGGCTCATGTTCACCCAAGTTGAAAAATTGAGCAGCATTGCTTGTCAAGTTGCTTTGAGTATATGTATATAAAATACAGTTGAAACTCGATTTATTGAAGCGACAAAGGGGCTCGAATGATTTAATTGAATCAGGAAGTTTGTAAAATTGAGGGAAGGATTTCTCAGTCCTTTGAAATCTGAAATTACAATGTAGCGTCACCCAACACCTATTGTGGCATTTTATTTGCCACTAATACACGTTTGTGCATGTGAAAAGTCCGCGAGGGCAGTCCGAGCAGAAATTCGTCCGATGTGAGACCGATACAGCGAGAAATACGGCCACATGCAGCTACGAAAACCTGACAATATTCAAAGACAGGGAAAACGAATACATTTAATGTGCTAGCAGGCAAAGCAAGAAAGTGTTATAGAGACTATTGGTGCCATCTGCTGCATAAACTATTAAATAACAACAGCAACCACCGTGTTCCTGTAGGAATATTTCTAGAGACAGCAAACGCTGTCTGCCTTGCGCACTTTGATATGTAAAAGCGCTACTGGCTGTGGCATGCAGCCTTGTCTAAATAAAACTAGTCTGACTGCCATGTTACTGATTTAGCTATATGTTCTAAAGGGGTACTCATACGATAATTTTCAGTTGTCGTTTTCTTAGTGCCAAATGAAAAGCCAAGCCCTCAAGAGTCTAGAAGCCCATCCTGAAGAAATAATTATCGTACGTTTTTAAAAGCTAGTTTTGGTTCCTGCTGTACCTGTGCGTCAAAACACTGTGTGAGCTTCTCATGTGCTAGCACAAGATATCGTGATATTTCCATGATCACTTCACCTCATGTGGTAGCACAAGATATGATATTTCTATGACCACTTTACACCGTGGCTTCGTTGGTGGTGCACGAGTGACAATTTCGGTTGTTTCAGTGACACACAAGTGGCCATTTTGGAAATTTTGGTACCCGGCATCAATCACAACTAGCCAGACTGCTGCGTGTAGTCACCAAAATTAGTACTGTAGCCTGACGCCAAGCTAATGTCGATGTCAGTAGGTGCAGCATGGGAAACTTGGAAGAATATCTGAAGTTAACTGGTTATCCAAACAGTTGTGTCTTCTGAGGGAATGATAATACGATGCTTTCATCATTTTTCCATATTTTGTTCAATGTCTCCCCTTTAAGCCCCAAACTTGTTATTTCTCATGTATTGCGGAGAAAGGTGGCATTTTGCCAGTGGTATAATGCCATGGGCAGTATAATGCCATGTCTGTGGGCATTATACTAAATGCAAAAGAGGCAGTGGCCTAGCTTATTAATGCAACATGTATTGCACATTGAAGTCTTTACACGAGAAGATCGATCATAAATAATAATATCTGAGGTTTTAAGTCCCAAAACCACGATACGATTATGAGAGACGCCATAGTGCAGGGCTCCAGAAATTTGGACCATCTGGTGTTCTTTTACGTGCACTGACATCGCACAGTACATGGGCCTCTACCATTTCGCCTCCATGGAAAAGCGACCGCCACGGCCGGGATCAAACCCGCGACCTTCGGGAAGATCGATCATTTAAAGGCACACTGAAAATAATTTCTATCGCATAAAGGCCATATAATGCTTTAATAAAGAAACGTACAATTTGATCTAACAAACTTGTTTTATAGAAGACTCATATGAAGCCTTCAATAATTGTTTTTAGCAATAAGCAAGGGGCCTCTGCGCAAATTCTGTTTATCTGAATGTGTCTCTAGTGTGTTTTTTTTATTTTACTGTTTTGTTGTCCTTGGTTTGCTAGCATCTGTAATGCTCATTTATAGTGTTTTTGTAAGATTTGTTTTTCTTAAAAGGCACATTATCTTGGGATTTTTTATGCACAAGACTATAAAGTTCCACATTTGTTCAGTTCTCATTGAGGTTATTTCACTGCGTGTACAGGTACCCGTCCAGGCAGCTCTCTCGGGTAGCTGCCGAGAGATTGGTCACCGCTCATCCACACATTGCAGATAGGGTCGGTTGTGGAAGTAGCCTGTTAAGAGCATTGGACATCGCACATTTTTTTGCAATCTTTACATTGCCACAAAGCTTTACCACACTGTGTAGCTGCAGTTCCTAGTTGCCATTTTACATTGTGGCTGTAAATAAGAGCTGAGCATGATGTTGATCTCTGGTTCTTCTAATGAAGCATGTCTATCTCTAGCTGCTATCTTGGTGCAAATCAGTTGTTATAAGGGGCAATCAAAGTTTGCATTAAGAATGGAAAAAAAAGCGTGCCTGCTGGGGCACTTTTGTGGTGAAAGTGTAGCATTGCTATGAACGAGAATGCAGAACTTGTGTCCCGTCTGTGGTGGGTACATTTCATTAAGGGTTAAAATGCAAAAGCCATGTGCTCAGATTCAACTTTGATAAAGATCAGCAGATAATGAAGCCAAAGAAGGTATAGGGGGTGTTAACTGTACTGCTTTAAGTGCATTGTAGTAATCGCACTATAGTAGATGCGAAGAAAGTAAAGTGGCCGGAAGGCAACTTGCCGCATGCAGAGACCGAACCTGTAGCCTTCGTGTAATGCGCCCTGATGCTCTACCAATTTAGACACACGTTAAAAAACACCAGGGGGTCTGAATTAATCTAGACTCCCCGCCATTTGGGTGTGCCACATAATAATATTGTGGTTTGCACACAACAAACTCCGAGATTTAGTTTAATTTTCATAAATAGTTGATGTTAGTGAGGTGGGAATATGCCCTGCATTATGTTAGCCTTCTTTGCTATTTCTTCAACATCTGTCTGCCAGTCTGCAAACAATGAGGCATCCACTCGTGCATAAAGATTTGCTGCATCATTAAGTGACAGTTGACCACCCAATTCTCTGTCTCCGCTTTTCAAGTACATTGAAATAGCCTTCACCATTTCAGGAGTGTCATAAGCTGGAGCGCCGCCACTCATTTACCAGCTTGCCACAGACATTCTTGAAACAAGGACCCTTCAAATTGCAGATCAAATTGCTGTTTATGATTTAACCTGTTTTTTTATAGGTGCTGCCATTTTTTTTGTTTTGATGCTTTAGGTGGGATCTACGGTAACATGTAGAGCAAAATTTGTATTTATGTTGATACAGAAGTGACGTGCGCTCTCATTTTGGTGAAAATTGCGTGTGGACATTCCAAATTTATGATACATTTGCCATGAAAATTTCAGAATGCTCGTCATAGCGGTACAGTCATGCTCAGTGCAGGAAAATGAAGGACGATAGATGGGCTAGCTAGTTGATATGTGATGAACCCAATGAAGCTCTTAAAGCAATGCTTAACAAAAATAGGTAAAAAATGACAAAATACCACTTGAAAGGCGCTAGTGTTCAGATAAACAGTTTATTTGACATATTTTAAACAGTTGGGTGTAGTTTTGGTGGATTAACAGTGCGTGACAGCTGCACGTCAGAGTGAGAGGGGCACATCGACGGCTGTGAGATTAAATGCCTCCCTGGCGAATGCAGGGTGCATGTTTTCCTGTTCTGCTACCTCCCTTTTTCCGCCTCTCATCTGCATCGCACTCAACGGCTTTCACAAAGGCACTGAGGTGTGACACACCCGTTCGGGCCTTTACCCCAACCAAGAGCATTGTTCGCTGTCGGTGCCGATCATACGGGCTCTAGGAACCATAGTGAAAGCAGAGCCAGTTGTGAGATGCAGGCAATGGCTGGCAAAGTTGGCACTGCCATTGCCAGGGGCGTTAAGCATCACCTCCTCTAGTTCATAGCATGGCCGCTGCACGGAGCAGTTTGTGAAAAACTCATTCAATTCATTCTTTTCCATTAGTTCCTGCCTGAAATGAAGGTTGTGGCTACAGAATGCGGCACCCAATCTTTCAGTATGGCTGAGAATCTAGGGGGCAAAAATTTTGTTCAGTGTTTCTTTCAGCAACATAAAACCGTGCATACTGGGCCCTACATGGTGTCTGGTTCTGTTCAAGTTTGGTGCTATAATGGTGCCGTCAGCTATATCATTTGTGTAGTTAGTTCCGTGTGTACACCTGCAACACTGATGAATTTTTCAATGATTGTTATTAATGTATGTGTTTAAACTTTACAGGAATCATGGGTGATGGCCCTGATGAACAAGTTCCAACAACACAAGAAAAAAGCTACAAAACTGCTCAGAGGAAATGCTAATTCGAAAGAAACGCTGTCTGCCAAAGCAAATGCAGGCACCATCTGAAGAAGTGGCAAACAACAAATTGTGCCGTCTTTTTGTGAGTTGCTTTTAAAATATTTCTTACATCTTCTGATGGTATCTTGGTGTAGCAGCTGCAGTACCACTGGTGCTGCGCTATTATTTAGTGCTGTGTGGCAGCAGATTTCTTATATAACTAAAGTGACAAATGCAGGAAAAATAAATTAGTTGCATTGTGCAATAAAGGCTCGTCAATTTGGATATCATCAGACAGAATTAACAGAGTGCCATGTTATTGAAAGTATCAATAAAACAATAAACAAATGCCTGTTACGTTAATACACTTTCATTTTCTGATAAATAAGTACATCCTGTATTTCTTTGCATAAGAGCAGTGTAAAAGCCGCATTAGTCATCCTGTGACTGCATTCACATTGTGACCATGGCACAAGACTCCAGTGTTTAATTAGCCTGAAGTGTGCTCTACACCCCTCCCTTATAACGTACCGCCACCACCACCAACACCACCACGTATGTGACGGTACTTTTTTCTCTGATAAAATGTTTGGCAACTGATTGTTTGTTCATCACGACATAGCAATCAAGTTTTATGCCAGCATAAGGACTGCGGCTGAAAGCTCTTGGCATTCAACAGCTTCTGCGTTGTTTGAGTTTTGTGGCTTTGCACGTGCAATAAAGTCCAAAGCTGCTGAGTGCCAAATTTGCATGTGGAGAATACACTAAAGAATGTTACGTATCATATTCGCAGTGTCACATCGTAGCGTGCGATGTTGTGAATATCACACGTAGAATTCGTAAGGGTATTGCTCCGGGGTCGAGCAATGCGAAATGTGAGTCGCACCGTGGCGTGCGCTTCGTTTCAATAAAACCGAGGTCCTTGCTCTAACATGAGTGCTGACTTTACCTCAGGCCCATTAAACGTCAATGTAGTCAGCCTGCCCAGTAAGAGCACGATTTGCACACAACTACTTCATTTACGAAAACGTGGCAGTCCACCTCGTAATGCTTCACACAAAGCCAAAAAAAAGTGCGGCAGATCCCACGTACCGTGGGAGTCGATATTATGCGAAGCATGCGGCGGGTAGGTGAGAGTGACGTAACTTTTTTTTACTGAGCGACACGTTACAAAATGACGCTAAAGATTTGTATAAATTTTATACGCACACATATATAGGTTGAAGAGCCGCATATGTCTTATATAACCAGTTGTTTACGGTTGGGTAACGCTGCCAATGCCAACGTGGGTGTTACCAACACCAGAAGCGGTAAGTTGATATGTAGTGCTTATACGTGTCCCGAGAACGCACGCACGTTTCACGAACCCGTGTCCATGTGTGCAAGTAGTTCCTGACAGTTCTTGAACAAGGGCATCACCACCGTGATAAGTGAGCACCAGCAGCTGGTCATGACTTGTTATAGGATCCGGTCGTGATCGTGGTGACGAGCGGTCCATGTGTAGTGAAGTATGTGGTATAGTAGAGCTGTTGGAATTCGTGGATGCCTCGGTAATTTCGTCGACACATTGTCTGTCGACAGAGCCGGCGACATATAGGAACCTGAAGCCACCCTTCGCGTTGGTGAGGTATAGGCCATCGAGGCTTGTAGGCCTGGATAGTGCTACGCAGACCAACATCAGTGGGTGGTGTTTGTCGTATTCGTAGACTACCTGGGCGTATGTGGCCTATGTAGCCGAGTCTACAAAGCGTCTGTCAATCAATCTGGCATCATCCTCGGTCAGCATGAGGCCATCGCCCAGCGTCGTAAGGAATGAAGAGGACACTGCGTCGTTCTGGTGGACGAAGTGCACTTTACCGTGCGGTGATGTGGATATCATATGTAACTTTCGTTAATGTATTCCTCCGGGGTCGAGCAATGCTTCAATATAGCTTGCTGAATCATGGGAATACAAACGTAATGTTTATTAGACTGCTATGAAAGCGGAGCCAACACTGGAACTACAGACGTTAATCTGATATGGCGCCCGTATCGTGGGAGTATCATGTAGTGTTTATTGCTTTCTTGTGAAATTAGAAAGCCAGCACCACAACCACAATTGACGTTGCACCGATATTACGCCTGCGTAGGCTGTTTTTCCAAACCAGTTTAAAGACCTGGCGTGGCTCAGTGGTAGAATACCTGATTGCCACGCAGAATAATTAGGTTCGATTCCTGCTGGGATCCTAATTTTCATTCTTTCCATTCGTTGAGTCAACGCTGCCGATGTTGGTTTTCCTTAACGTTCTAGCATTTAAGTTACCAATGTCTGTTCTCGCCGTTCCTGGGTAGATATAGACCGTCAATCACCTGTGGCGCATACCCGTACACCGCGGCCCGTGGTAAACAGGTATGTGCCACACGTGTCTAGTGGAAAGGGTTTGACGATGTACGCGACAGGATTTTAACATTATTCATGTCATGACCCGGCAATCATATTCGTCAAATCCTCTTACCCTCCCATGCAAATTTTGGTCTACGCCAAGTTAAGGAGGCGATCATGAGAGCACCCAGACGTAGGCGGCTAGATAGATAGATAGATAGATAGACAGATAGATAGATAGATAGATAGATAGATAGATAGATAGATAGATAGATAGATAGATAGATAGATAGATAGATAGATAGATAGATAGATAGATAGATAGATAGATAGATAGATAGATAGATAGATACGTAGATAGAAACGCTCAAAGTGCCAGAGGTTCGCTGAGAAATGCTTCGCATTTAAAAATGCAGCATAGACAGCTGCTTGCTGTCTGCTTCGTATGAAACAGATTCCCGTGATGTGTGGGACCTGCTGAATTTTTGGATGAGTGATTGTCTGCATTCTTGTAGTTGCACTGCACCATTTCATTTTATTTTTCTTGCATTTCAGGACTGCAGCCATCTTACTACATATGAAGAAACCGTTGAGTCCTTGCAAATTCATAACGAAAGGCTCCAGAATAATGCAGCCTGCCATGATGAAGCAACAGGAAGGCCAAGGTTGTGGGCAACAGCACTGGACAGGCATAAAGAGCTTCGCAGCCTCACCCTGTCGGATGCTCTCTTACTGTTTCCATTTCTTGGAATTGAGGCATTGGTAAGTTCGAGCAAGACCCTTTGCTCTCTTTTTTGTTTGTCTGTTTTAGTGGCTCCTGTGTATCTCAGGCAGTAATTGCAGTGTCATTATTATCACAGGATAACATGGGTTTATGCTGCAGTGATGAAATCTGATATGAAAACTGAATGGTACTTCGGGATGAGTACTGGGTCAAACGTTCTCAACAGTGATAAAGGATGTAGACCAGAGCACAACAATCGACTGATACTGCAATGCATTAGTAGAAAACAGAATCATGGTTTAGGAAATAGAGTACCTAGCGTTCATCCAATCACCAAGACACGTGCTTCAGTCAGTGCAGCAATGTGGATAAGTCCAAATATTCATACAACTTCATTTGCCTTGTAAATGTGGGATATCTTCAACTCCTTAAAATACTGGCTGATATATTTATTGGCTGTTCATGCAAGGCGAAAACAATGATGCCAAAGAAGGGATTAGGAAACTGTCATTTGAAATAAGCTAAAATGCAGTCAAACTGGATGAAACGGCAGCTTTCTGCAAGTAGCAGCCAAATGCACATTGTTCAAATTCGTGTTGTGCTTTACTGAAATATCCACCTTGTTGAGGTTCTCCAGTTTACTTTATTGCTATCCTCCTGTCAATAATACCAAGGATGAATCCTCATTTGGCATTAATACTGCCAACTTTGAGGATTGAATATATAATAAGCAAGGAGGAGACCAGGAGCTTGAACATTTATTTGCAACTGTAAAAATGCAGTCAGTGAATCCAAGCGAAGCATGGTTACACGATTATGTATTATTGATAGTTAAATACAATAATTAATAGTGAAATGAAAGTACTATATAAAAAATGCTGATGCATGCGCGACCTGAGCCCAGTTCCTATTATTCACCTGCTTGGCGTGTACTACATGTTTGTGTGGTGGATGCAGCTTTCACTTGCAGCATGTTTTCTTTCTGTGCGCTATTTTAAATGCAACGCATTTCTTCGCGAACCACAGGCACTTTGACTGTTTCATCTGCCTACCTATCTACCTACCCCCCTATGTCGTGGTACTCTTGTGATCATGTCTCCTTGGTAGACACTAAAATTGACATTGGAAGACATGAGTGTATGAAAAGTACGAGTCATCGGTAATGACAAGAATAATGTGAGCTCATGGTTCTATGTAACATTGTCACTCATGTTACAACGTAGATGTCACTTTCATTGCAATGAAGTCCACACTGTGTTGTGATGACTGGCATATTTGAGCAATGCTTGACCGTACCTTGCCAAGTCGCAGGAGTACATATGTAATGGTTACGACGCTGTTATAAAAGTGGATCGCAGGCACTGCAACCATAATTAGCATTGCCCTGACATGATGCTTCTGCAGCGTATTTTTCCAAAAGAGCTTGGAGCACTGGTGTCTCTGGTAGAAATGCTGTGCAGAATGCCTGGGTTTGATTCTGGCTCAAGCCTTGAATGCCGGCACATGGTTTTCTCTTTAGCACTATCATGTTAACATTTCCAAAGTCTATTCTCACTGTCGCTAGTAAGGACAGTGTATCACCTGTGATACCACAGGCTGTGGTATGCAGGCATGTGCCACATGTTGCTGGTGCGAAGAGTTTAATGAGGTACAGTAAAAGCTCGTTAATTCAAACTTGGTTAATTCGAACTTACTGCTAATTTGAACTGATGCCCTGGTCCCGGCACAGCCTTATGTATTTCTATCGGGGAAAACTCCCGATAATTCGAACGCGTTGGTATCTACAACGGTGAATTCAAACTGGGAGCCCTCTGGCTTTCGTTCCTCCTCACAGAAATCGGTCCAGAATGATCACCCAAATTACTCATTACTTTCATCTGTAAAACAAGAGTAGGGATTGATTTCCATGTATGATTTTATGGTTGCAAATGTCGTCTGACTGCTGCTACTGCTGTATGGGTGGCATGGCCCAGTCAGGCAGTGTTTGCCTTTAGCCGTGTCCCCTTGGACAATTTCAATATTGTTCTATAAGTAAACTAAGAAAGAAAGACCTTAAATTTTGATTGTGTTAACTGTGCCATGTAAATGAACGTGTTTTGGAGCACAAATAGCTTCGTATATTTTGGCATTAAGGCTCACTGCTCACGTGAATGCAAGTCCCTGCTTGTTTCTGGCATATCACTGACTGATCAATAAATTCTGTTGGTTGTTTGAGCATGAACTTAACTTACGAAATTACCTGCCACAAATGTGTAATATCGCCTAATTTGCGGGAACGAGTCCAGAGGTGGCTTCTCTGGGTTCTCTCCACACGGTGTGGCACGATATCTGTTCAATCTAGTGCCCGCACGCTAATTCGAACTCCGCTTAGTTAGAACAGTTTTATAGTCCCCTTTGAATTTGAATTAACGTGCTTTTACTGTAGTTGACCAGTCATCACATTATTCAGGACATCAGCTGTGACATCAGAACATTTAACTGGCCAAGTTAATGCACTTCCATCTTGAACGAATAAACAGTGCGAAAGAACAAGGACGAATGAAAGAAACGACAGACAACGGTGCTAACTCACAACTAAAAGCGTTATTCTGAAATGAACGGAATAAATTAGCAACTGGAGAAGGATTATAATCAATCATCATGCATGCACAAGGTAACAAAAGTAACAAAAAATATCCAAGTGGCTGATTATGCATGAACATGAGGCAAACTATTTCTGAGATATGACACATCTGCCTGTGATAAGGCTACCGAAGGTTGGTTGATGCACTTGTGACCTTCCAGTGACATGTAAAAGGCTTCCATGATTTCTCGCATGTGCTGATCCCTGTGCCGATGCAAAATTTCGGTCCTATCTAAACATGGATTACAAGCACTTTTGCACAATGAAGAGCCAAATGAGAACCCGTGTCATTTTTAGCTTCTTTTGTTTGTCCTTGTTCTTTGGTGCTGTTCATTCGTTCAAGACATCAGCTGTGAATCGTGTCTGTCATATACTCACGCTTTCATATGCTAATTTCGGTATGTGCCACGGTAAGGAGATGACCACGAGAGCGCCCTGGCATACACGGCTTAATAGATAAATAAACAGAAAGAAGCAGTTAAAGTGCATTTGGTTTGCTGAGAAATGATTTGCATTTAATAGATGTTTGCCTGCTTCCTTGGCCCTCACTGGCACAGGATGACATTCCCAGAGTTAATTGAACATATATCCCAAGGAAACTAAAGGATGGCTGCTGCAGTAGATTGTGTGTGTTTCTCACCTGTAGCAAGTCCTTTTTTGTGCACATTCATTTTCCTTTCTCTAGCTGCACTGTTTTTGTTCTTGTGGTTGTAACAGACCTCAACCCTTGTTCTGTCTGGCATATCAGCTTCAATAAGTGTCATTAGCTGTGCAATTACTTGGAAATGGAGGAAATATTTTGGGAACGATCTTTCTTATCTTTTTTTGCCAGCTACTTTCAGAGTTTGAACTCTTTTTCCAAAGAAGTGTGGTCCATGAAATGAAGAGTGGCTTCAAGATGCTCAGTTACGTTATTCTCAACTTTGGGGAAGCAGATGAAGTGGCAGAAAGCTAGAAAGGATCACCCCTCATGCCTCGCTGACCTTATCAGAACAGGCAGTTCTTCTGCATAGTTCTAAGGAATATTTTTTTGTTTGGTTCAGCATTATCGACACTAAAAGTTACATTACGCTTAACAGCATTCTTTTTTTTTCTTCAATCATAGGAACAAGCCCTGCTCACACCTTGCCTTCTGGAGAAAGGAGGACTTACTCTACACATTGACGGGGAGCCCGTTTTGAGTGTGCCATCACTTCTTGCAGGAATGGCGTGCCTGTTTGCATCGTTTTGGGTATTCCATGTGGAATACCCAAAAAAAGGCACACAAAATGCTCACATTCCTTGAGCACGCGTTCCTACACCTTTCACACATGAAGCCGAGTGTCAAAGCTCTGGAACTTATAAATTTTTTTTAATGAGTAACATTAATTTAGCTTCACAATTGTAGTTTTGTAATTTTCTTCAAGTACGTTGTGCAAGCTGGCATTTTGGACTTCTGTGCCTTGAGAAGAGGTGAAAAAGAAATATATGACAGACAAATGTTAATATTGCATTTTTTTGTGCAAGGTTTTTTTTTTTCTTAAACCTTGGCCATGTGTCGCATGTGGAATACGGCGTGCACTTGTACAACCAATGTGTACATTTTTTATTGCAAACAAGTTCTGCGGTATCCCGCAAGGTGGAGGAAAGATTAAGAAAGGGAAAATAGACAACCACCTGTTTGTAGCAGGAAGCCACAAGAAAATTCATGCAGCTTTCTTAGGGAAAAAAAAGCTTCTTCGTTGCCGAAAAATTCGTGCTAGTTCGGGGTCCCGGACCAGGACGAATTTTTCGGCAACGAGGAGGCTTTTCTTTCTTATAAATCCGTAAGGATTGCCTTGTGGCTTCGTGCTACAAACGGGTGGTTATCTGTTTTCTCTTTCTTAACCTTTCCTCCACCTTGCAGGATTCCACAGAACTCATAGCTTTTTAGTTGCTGAAAAATTTTTCCTGGTCCGGGGTCTGGGACCCCAGAACAAGAACGAATTTTTCGGCAACTAAAAAGCTTTTCTTCTGAGAAATCCGCATGGATTTCTTTGTGGCTTCAGGCTACAAATGGGTGATTGTCTATTTTCCCTTAACATATTTTTTCTTATTAAACAGTGCCTGGCAGCATTCATAAAAATAATTTTCATTTTGTGATGTCATTAGTGTGCCCATGGCCTCGCAGGTTGGCTACTTGCTCGTAAATGTTTTATCCAGCATTGCAATTTTTAGATCGGCCACCCAGGTCTTGAGTATTCAGTGAGAAAGCCTAGTCACTTTTGAATGTTGTGACATGATGAGTGATAAAATGGTGACTACATGTATCTTATTTGCATTTGTACTGTTTGTGTATGGTATATGTGGTAGCCATATATTATAGGTTATATTTAAGGTATCCATGTTAACAAGTTTGTCAGTCTTTTTGTCATGAAACAAATGTGATCAGTTGACCTGTCTCAATATATTTTTAAGGTATCCACGATTTATTTCATTGTGCTAAGTCATGGTGAACAGAATAATTGCAGCCGTGAAAATTGCTGTTAAATTTAGTTGACATCACAGATCTCTAGTCATGTGTGAAAGTGCTTTACACATAGTACTGCGCAATTAGCTGTTTCAGTTTATAGAAATGTCATGAATGTGTGATATCGATATCTGATGGGGCCACCTTCTTTTAGATTTATATAGGCTCATCATTTACTGGCAGTTAAGGCACTGCTATACAATACCTGCATTTTGTATGTTTCTGTCCGCAGAAGTGCTCACTGCCGGAAATTCACACTAGACTTGTATTATATACGCTATTGGACATTTACCTACAATAAATATTTTTGTCAATGTTTGGTGTGTGTCTTCTCCAACGGCGCCAAGCAGGAACCCTTTCGGAAGTTCTGCATCGCCACTTCTTCTGAAAAGCCCCCCCCCCCCCCCAAAGCTTTATTAATGTCTAAATTGTCGAGATACAGTTTTGCAAGAATGCTAGCATGGCTTCAGTTTTCGCGAGACTGTATTTTGGCAATTTAGAAATGGCATATAAGCTCTAGAGGGAGTTATGCAGCAAAGGTTACTCCCGTTTACTACCGCAAGCACTCCCCAGAGGAGTAAACTAAAGTACCCTAAAAGCACCGAATTCACTCCCAAACTTGACAAAAAACAAAACAAAAACGTGCTCGCTTAATAACAAAAACTCCCATTTCCCCCCCTAGAAACGACTGCATTATGCCTTAAATGCTCCCTAATAAGAACGATAAAACCCCCCATTGTGCCTCGCAAACTATTTTATTGGTGCACAAAGGGAGTAAAACATATGCCCGACGTAAGCCCTATAAATGCCCATCTAAGGGAGTTATATGCCACCATTATTACACCGAAAAACCTCCCTAACGAGAACGACATAACCCCCTTTGTCTCTCGTGGAAATATTATATTCAGACACAAAGGGAGTAACATTTATGCCCAACGTACACTCTATACACGCCCTCTTATGGGAGTTATTTTTTTACGCCCTTTCTGAGGGCATAGAAAGATGTACAGATGGGAGTGTTCTAGAGGACAAGCCAAAAACTCCCATCTGGGCGTTTTTCTGTTTAGAGTGTACGCCACCAAAGTCGGGCGGTAATGTGCCCTCATAACTTACGCTTTGAAATATTCTAACGAGCACCACAGGAAGGCAAAACGATATGTCGTTGCTATCATTAAGTTGAGGTTAAACACTTTTTTTTTAATCCTTGGTTGTTATTACGTGAAACACCCTGTACACTACTTCATGTTGCTGTTATTATGCAGATCACGCGCATGCGCGGAGATCACACGCAGAGCTGGCTTGCAACCCATGAAATAAATACGTTCAGTTAAAAGTCCATTCTTCGTGCATGTGCCCGTACTTAGTACCTGTGCTACCGTTAAGTTATGTATTTTTGTATTAGAGTTCATTTTTGAATACGAGCTGCGTTCGTTACATTGCTGCCGTTGTTATTAATGCCAGTAAATTTCACGGGCTTCTATTTATGACATGCAGCGACAGGCGTGGCCATCGTAAACGCCTGGTACAACGTTTTCTTGGTTTCCCGGGACCATGATTTTAATACTTCATTACCAAGCTGACTGAGGCGGCGCTGTCTTCAGGCAGAGAGTACACGCGACCTCACTATTGGCGATAGTGTGCCGTTGGAAACTTTTGTGATGGAGCTGGTCGTTTTAAATGCAAGACAAGCGTCCTTACCGTTTATATCCACCAATTTTACTCGTTACCTACGTTTGTGCATAGCGTTGTCATAGTACATCTTTTATTTATGACGATTGTTTCAGGTATAAACCTATCACTAAATGTGATACGGCATATTTGCTTTCAAATTAGACTTAAATGCTACTGTAGTTCAATGTTTTGTCGAGGGAAATATTGTTGTCGCTTTGCGCATATCCTTCGTGCGGACGCAAAAAGCCTCACCGCATGCAAATGTCGCCGTTCCTGCCTTAGTTGTGCATACTGGATGTCAGAGTCGGATGTCTGCGAATTGCTTTGTGCGTGGCAGATATTACATTATATCCACTTGCTTCGGTATATATTATGACAGGTACTCGACGGGGATTTCAGTGAGCGCATTTATGTCTTGCAAGGTTACCCAATACTTGATATGGTCATTATTCGCGTTCGGAAGTCACCTAACGTGTGGGATGATAGCGTAAGTGCCCAACACAGATTTTCGATCAACTCAGCGCCGGATGCGTCTGCACACATAGCCGCCGGCGTTTGTGGCGCTGTCCCATGATGGCCCTCTGTTCACAGTGCGGCTGTTGGGTGCGTACGTCTACAAGCCGGTAGAGCATCAAGTAAGACGTCACAAAAAGTGACAGTTTTACTCGTTCGTAACTCTATTTCCCCGGTAAAATCAACTTAAGGCTTTCGGACGGCTTTTCAAAAATTAAATGCCGCTTTCATTAGAGGCTATTATTTCATAACTCACATTCGCCTCGACAAACAAAATGTCATTTTCAAAAGCCCACCTTACTTGATCCTGGTATGCTCATAAAGGACATGCATTATAGAAAAGCTATGAAGTTTTCTCGATCTCAATCTTTGACTTGTTTGAGTAAACGTAGTTGTTTTCTGTTAAGAGCAAACATAATGCCTGGGATGACAATCAGTTCACGATCTTCAAGATTCTTTCAAATAACTGTGAGTTTTAGCAGCTGGGCGTCCGCATTCTTGGAGCATGACTCGCTATAAGTCCCCAATGCCACTTATAACGTTTTTGCTCCTTCTATTCTCCCTTCGCTGTCAAAAGAAGGAGGAGGAATACGCTGCTGGCGGTTACCGCAAGCGCTGCTGGCGGTTAAGACACATCGCCGGTTACTGCAAGTGCGCTCAAGTGGTTAGAGTGTCTGCCTCTCATGCGGGAGGCACTGGGCGCAATTCCCATGTGCCGCCGCACCGCATAGCTCTTATAACGGGTAAATAGGTGTCACGACCTGGGTGGTGTAGCTGTAGTAGTGATTTAAGATGGGGAAGGGACCCTTAATACAGCAGCCCATAAAGCAGCACGGCGTAAAATCTTAGGGAAAGGGGAAAGGTAACGTCGCCTGCTCATTCCTACCGACATTCGTCCCCAACGAAGTCCTCGTCCACGCTCTGCCTTAACACGGCAAGGTATTGTCTGAAAACGCTGGCTTCATGAGCACACGACGAGGAGACCTCAGAGGCACACGTTTTATTCGGATGGAAATAAGCACCATGGACGCCGTCCCCAACTACCTTCGAATTTCTGGTCATCGAGTCACGCTCGACTACCGTGGTCTACAACGTGTTACCGTTGGTGTGGATCAGTGGCCATTATCTTTCACATTGCACAGCCCCATTTTGTGGTCGTTGTGGTGTTCATGAGAACAAATGCGAAGGTCACGACCGCCTCTGCCGACTTTGTGGATATGGTAAACCCCACAAACCCCGTCTGCCCAGTGCGGCGTTAATTTTCGGATGCTCCTGCGGAGACCTTTCCGCCTGTACCGACCGTGTCACCTGCGGTAACACCTGAGCGAGAAACCGGAGCTGGAGACAAAATATTTAAGAATTCACTTCCGGAAGCTACGTTAAAAGGAAACTAAGAAGTGTACAGCTTGGCCAATCCTTGGCGTCATATCTGCCTGATTCGCCGACAAGTAAGGAAGACACCATGGTTGACGCGGCGTCCATTCCAACCAAGCACAACGTGCCATGGACCGACGCGCCGGCCGCATCCTTAATTCCAGCGGTGAGTGTGCCGCAGTCTCCAACATTTTGAAGTGTAATGACGCTGATGTTTCGTCAGGTGCCGTGTTAGAACCAAACGAGCCAAACACATTGATTTGTTCAGAAAGCCAGACTCGCGACTTCATTGAACGAGTTGCCAGACGCCATGGGAACTCTTTACTGACGCGCCTCGACAAGCAGTCTGCGGTGAAGATCGTTGGTGGAGCCAACGCTCATCCTGTAGCCCTACCGCTACCTGAATCGTCGGAAAGCAGCTTCAGCCTCCAGCCTTGCAGTGGACAGCAGCATTGAGGTCTCACCTTGCCCAGACGAATGTGATGTGCAGATGCTTGCGAGAAGTTAAGCGCGCGCACACGACTGGCACAGCTCGGATGGCGCCCAGGAGAGCCGCTTTCAGTCCCAACACCCGAACAAACCTCGACTCTCTTCTACAAGGCCGAAGTGTGTTGCGTAGCGCGTGCCCTGCATGTCCCCCGGTGCAATTTCCGCCCGCTCCCGATTTATAGTCGTGTCATCTAAATATAAACTGATAAATGAACCTATAAGCCGTCGCTATATTTATACGCTTTTCCTTCGTTGCACTCATTGGCTGTGTACTGTTGTTTTGCTTTGTACTTTTGTAAATGGGGCGCTGGCCTTTGTCAAGCCGTTAGAGGCTTTTTGATAGCACCCTGTAGCCTCCCCAGCGTTGTATTCTTTCCTGTTGATGCTGAAATAAAGTGTTGTTATTATTATTATTATTATTACTATTATTATTATTATTATTATTATTATTATTATTATTATTATTATTATTATTATTATTATTATTATTATTATTATTATTATTATCCTTGCTACTGTCCCGAAAGGGATTCTGGTGCCGCATTTGTTGGCGCTCTTCCTCGCGCTGTCGAGTCAGCCGTGCTTAGATCTTAGGCTCTCGGGCAGCCTTGTCAACGGGTCGCGCTTCGCCAAAATTGACCTTCGGTGCAGGCTGAGGGGACTTGGGCACGGCAGCAGCCTCCTTGTTCTGTTCCACGGGTACCGAACGAGACTTTAGCAGCAGCGTCTTGCGTTCCTGCGGCGCAGAAGCTTGATCCGGGTCGTCCCGGTCGCTTGGCCTTCCGCTAACACATTCCGGCGTGCTTCAGGAAAACAACGCCACCGAAGATGACAGGGGCGAGTGTGTGCCTTTGTCGTCCCCCTGAGTCACCCTACATTCTTGGTTTGGGGCCACCAAAACATCCGCGGCGCTCTCATTCTCGTCGGCCCCGGCAGCGTGCCCGCCGTCCCCGTAGGAGTCGGACTCTGCATAGTTTATCTTAGTGTCGCCGCATTCTGCTTCTTTCTCTTGCGTTTCGTCGAAAATCTCGAGCGCGGGCTCTTCGTTTTCCTACGCCGGTGTGCCAAGCTGCACAAATGGTGGCATCAGACCTTGTCCTCCGCCGTCGGCTCTTGCAAGGCAGCCACCGACCGTAGCCAATGCGGCCACAGTGGGAAGTACAGGCTTATCTCGGTTTAGTCGCTCTATGAGCTCTCTACGTGCATGTGCAGGGAGTTCCTCGCTCGTTTCCTCTCTTGTGTTTCTTTTTTTTTGTTGCTGCAGCGTTGACAAGCAATCACTCTCTTCTGCTGTCATTACATTGCTTGAACTCGACGAGGATGCGACACCGGTCTTGAGGGTTTTCTCAACGCCTGTGAGCAAGGCACGGACGTCCGTTTGATCATTTTATTCTGCTAATACTCAGCCAGCCAAAGAAGACTCGATTGGGTCCCATGATATTTTCCTCGTCAAAACGAAGTGAAAAGACATCTATTGAAGAGGATAAGTAATTTACTCAACCTTCGAACGAGTTGTGATCACAGGACCCTTATAAGTCTCTTTGGTTAGGAAGTTCTTTGCTAGGCACTGACTTTTGAGATGAGCCCGGTAGTAGAGAAAGCTTGTCTCCAGCCAGATTAGCCGTCCAGCGCGGCCTCTTCGTTGGCCTGCGCCGGTGTGCCCAGCTGCAGAAATGGTGGCACCAGACATTGTCCTCCGCCGTCGTACGCCACCAAAGTCGGGTGGTAATGTGCCCTTATAACTTAAGCTTTAAAATGTCCTAACGAGCACCACAGAAAGCAAAACCGTATGTCGTTGCTACCATTCAGTTGAGGTTAACCACTTTTTTTAGTCCTTGTTTCTTGTTACGTGAAACACTCTGTACACTATTTCATGTGGCTGTTCTCGAGCATGCGCAGATCACACGCAGACCTGGCTTGCAACCCGTGAAATAAATACGTTCAGTTGTAAGTTCAGCGTGCATGTGCCTGTACTTAGTACCTGTGTTACCGTTAAGTTACATATTTTTGTATTAGAGGTCATTATTGAGTACGAGTTGCGTTGGTCACAATGCTGCCGCTGTGAAGATCTCCTGTAAATTTCACGGACTTCTATTTATGACGTGCAGCGACACGCGTGGTTATCGTAAACGCCCGGTGCCACGTTGTTTAGTTTCCCGGGACCGTGCTTTTATTACTTCATTGCCAAGCTGATTGAGGCACAGCTAACTTAAGGCAGAGAGTACACGCGTGGTCTTAAGCTTCTCACTGTTTGCGATAGTGTGCCGGCGGAAACTTTTGTGATGGAGATGCTCGTGTGAAATGTAAGACACGCGTCATTACCGTCTATATCCAGCAATTTTACTCGTTACCTACCTTTGTGCATAGCGTTGTCATATTGCCACGTGCTTTTCTTATTATCACTTTTGCTGTATTCAGTTTACGCCTACAAGACTGTCAGCACCGCTCAGTGCAAACCGCGCCTCATTGTTCGAGAAGCTTCGCGATTATTTATATCGTTTAGTTAAGATTGCGCGCAAAACGCGAGCACTCGAGCTTATTCTAGCGCTTGCGCGACAACCAGCGATAACGCTGGAATATTCGACGGCACATGTGTAAATGCCAACGCGCTTCGCCGCTTGTCAGTTGATCGACGGTTGGCGCTCTGTTCACCGCTATCAGTGTATTGCTGTAGTTTGACTTTCAGTTTCCCGGCCACAAGTTCGGCCAAATAAAGTTTCATCTCTGACGTGCTGACTGCTGCCTTCGTCGACGTCACGACCGCGTGACAATATTACATCTTTTAATTTATGACGATGGTGTCAGGTATGAAGCTATCACTAAAAATAATACGGCATAATAGCTTTGAAATTAGACTTAACTGTTATTGTAGTTCAATGTTTTGTCGAGGGAAATATTGTTATGTCGCTTTACGCATTTCCTTCCAGCGAACGGGAAAAGCCTCATCGCAGGCAAATGCCGCCGTTCCTGTCTGAGTTGTGCATACTGGGTGCCAGAGTCGGATGTCTGCGAATTGCTTTGCGAATGGCAGATATTACATTATATCTCACTTGCTTCGGTATATATCATGACAGGTACCCGACGGGGAATTCAGTGAGCGCATTTATGTCTTGAAAGATGACCCAATACCTGGTATGGTCTTAGCTCGCGTTTGGAAGTGACCTAACATCTGGGGCCTAACGTAGCTGCCACACACACAGATTTTTGGTTCACTCCGCACCGGAAGCGTCTGCGCACAGAGCCGCCGGCGTTTGTGGCGCTGTCCCATGATGGCCCTCTGTTCACAGTGCGGCTGTTGGGCGCGAACTTCTAGAGGCCGGTGACGCATCAAATAACACGTCACAAAAAGTAACAGTTTTAGTCGTTCGTAACTCTATTTCAATGGCAAGCTCAACTTAGCGCTTTAGGACGGCTTTTAAAAAATGAAATGCCGCTTTCATAAGAGGCTGTTAATTTTATAACTCACATTCGCCTCGACAAACTTAATGTAATTTTCAAAAGCCCACCTTTCTTGATCCTGGTATGGTCATAAAGGACAAGCATTGAAGCAAAGCTATAAAGTTTTCTCGATCTCCATCTTTGAATTGTTTGAGTAAAAGCAGTTGTTTTCTAACAGAGGACATGATGCCTATTTCAATCAGTTCACGATCTTCAAGGTTTGTGCAAATAACTGTGAGTTTTAGCTGCTGGGCTTCCGCATTGTGGGAGCATGAGTCGCTATAAGTCCCTAATGTCGCTTGTAATGGTTTTTGTTTACATTGTGTTCTCTCTGCGCTGTCAGAAGGAGGAAGAGTACGCTGCTGGCGGCAGGCGGATCTAGCCTTGCAATACTCTTCGGCGGTTACAGCAACTGCACTGATGTCGTTAGGGTGTCCGCCTCTCATGCGGCGTACACTGGGTGCAATTCCCATGTGGCGCCGGGCACCATATAGTTTTTCTAACGGATAGAGAGATCTCCCGACCTCGGTGGTGTAGCTGTAGTAGTGGTTGAGAGGGCAAAGTGACCCATAATGCAGCGCGGCGCAACATCGTAGGGAAAAGAAAATGGGGAGCTGAATAAATGGTGAGAGAAAAACAAACGTACTATAGGGAGGCTAGTTTCTTCTGCGGTGATGGCCTGCGGCGATGGTAAGAGCCGGCGCAAGGCTAATCAAAGGTGGCTGGAGTTCGTGAACTCCAGCAGGAGTTCCAGGTTGGGACGCGCAGGGAAATTCATGCATGTAAGTTTTACAGAAAGGATGCCCTGTTGCCTAGTATTCAGAAAAGACGCTTACTTCTCTACCATGCATGAAAGCACAGCTCAGAGTCGTAGGGATGGGTGGGGGGGCGGGGTGTTTTAAGGGAGTCATGAAGCACCCCTTGGGCTTGTTGAAAAAAAACATCCGGCGGAAAGCTGACACGGCTATGAACTGCTCTGCGAAATATTACAGCTGTGCGCGCCGCGTAAAGGCCACAAGCGGAGCGCGAAGTTGCCGATTCCTCAGGCGCCGTCTTTTCAAACAGAGGCCGGTTCTTACTCTCGTGGGTTGGTTGGGCGTCTGCCATTTGACGTCGCGGATCTGCCTGTTTACGTGGCAAGAGACATTTTCATTTCATTTCATTTCATTTCATTTATTTGGGCATTTTCACAAAATGCCCACGAAGGGGGCAAAAGGAGAGTGTGTCTCCTGACTTGGCCCACTCTTCGTGAGGCACCTCCGGCAGGTACAGCAAGACAACGTATAGAATATACAATATATACACAAAGCAAAATAAAGGAGGAATACGAAAGCAATTGGACAAAGATAAAGATGCAAACAAAGCTGTTCCTCAGCGATAAATACAAAATGCACTATAATCAGCACCATGTAACATATAATGAAATACATAGAAATTTAAATGTAATGTGAAAACAATGAATACATTAAATATATTACATACATTAAATAGTTTCAACACATGCATCCTAGAATTGTGTTGAATTTATTACATTCATAATTCGCTTCCTAAATTCTCTAATGTTTGTAGCCTCCCTAGCGTATTCAATTATTTCAGGAATCTTGTTGCACAATAAAACAATTTGGTTATCAAGTGACTGTACACCATAGTTGGTCCGGCACATTGGCCCGACCAACGCAACAGTACGCAGATTATATGTAAGACCTCTGCTTAAATATATGCCGATAGCCTACATAAATCAACAATGGTGTTTGGATCAGATGCGCTTGTTCCCATTGACAGTGTGTACAATAGTTGTTGTAGTTGTCAAGAGGTTTATTAACGGGCACTCAGCGACGGCGCACGGCAGCGACAGTCAAAGCGGGGTCACTCTCTGCACGAGGGGCGTGCTCTCAGAGAAGAGAACGACCCACTGGAAGGCGCTCGAGAGGACGACCCATTACGGAGTCGGAACGCGTCGCTGCAATTACCCCGGCTACGAAAAGGGAGCCGCCTGGCGACTTAGCAACTTGTCACTATGAGCGGGTCATGGTAGGGCTTCAGGCGCGCCACGTTGACAATGTCGCGCCCTCGACGGCGCATGTCCGAAGATGGGTCGATGGGTTCGATCAGGTAGTTCACCGGGGATGTGCGTTCGACGACACGGTAGGGGCCTTCGTATTTGGGCAGTAGTTTGGAAGAGAGGCCAGGTGCAGTGGTAGGGACCGAGAGCCATACGAGCGCTCCAGGAAGGAACGTGGGCGCAGAACTGGTAGTGTCACCGCGAATGCTTTTCTGCTGCTCTTGGCTATGCGTAGTAAAGGTCTTGGAGAGCTCGCGACACTCTTCAGCAAGTCTGGCTGTGGTAGAAATAGGCGCACATTCAGATCGATCCGGCTTGTAGGGAAGGATTGTGTCGATGGTGTGCGACGGGTGCCTGCCATACAATAAGAAAAATGGTGAGAAACCAGTAGTGCTCTGAGGAGCGGTATTGTAGGCGTACGTGACGAAGGGCAGAATGACATCCCAATTCGTGTGGTCGGCGGCGACGTACATCGAGAGCGTGTCGCCTAGCGTGCGGTTGAAGCGTTCGGTGAGGCCATTCGTCTGCGGGTGGTAAGCAGTAGTTTTGCGGTGAACAACGTTGCACTCTTTGAGAATGGCTTCGACGACTTCCGACAAGAAGACACGGCCTCGATCACTGAGCAGCTCCTGGGGTGGACCGTGACGCAGCATGAATCGGTGGAGCAGGAAGGAGGCCACATCGCTCGCTGTAGCCGCAGGGAGGGCAGCAGTTTCAGCATATCGCGTGAGGTGGTCTACAGCGACGATGGCCCAGCGGTTACCAGCGGACGTCAGGGGAAGTGGCCCATATAAATCGATGCCAACGCGCCCAAACGGTCGGTCAGGGCAAGGTAGAGGTTGCAGACCTGCTGGCGACAGGTGCGTTGAAGTTTTGCGGCGCTGACAATCGATGCAGGAGCGAACGAACTTCTCCACGTAGCGGTACATCCCTCGCCAAAAATAACGTTGGCGAATGCGGTGGTAGGTTTTCGATACCCCAGGGTGTGCACACTGCGGATCAGAGTGGAACGACTCGCATATTTCATAACGCAGACTGCGGGGTATTACTAGTAGCCACTGGCGGCCGTCGCCGTTGTAATTGCGTCGGTGAAGTAGGTCGTCGCGAACGGCGAAATGGTGGGCTTGACGACGCAACAAGCGAGTGGATGGTGTGGCCGATGGATCAGTCAGCAAGTCTATCAGTGAGGCAATCCATTGATCCTCGCGCTGCTCGGTAGCGATGGTGTGAATATCGATGGAAGAAACGACAAAGTGAGACGCTGAGTTGTGGGCATTGTCGTCAGGCAAGGGAGAGCGCGACAGGGCGTCGGCGTCAGCATGCTGACGTCCGTTGCGGTAGAGCACGCGGATGTCGTAGTCTTGCAGGCGAAGTGCCCAACGGGCAAGACGGCCTGAGGGATCCTTCAATGACGACAACCAGCACAGTGCATGATGGTCGGTGACGACATCAAATGGGCGACCATACAAATAAGGTCGGAACTTTGTAAGGGCCCAAATGATTGCCAGGCATTCTTTCTCCGTGACGGTGTAGTTGGTCTCGGCTTTAGTAAGCGTACGACTTGCATATGCGACAACATATTCCGGGAACCCAGGTTTGCGCTGCGCAAGGACAGCACCGAGGCTAACACCGCTGGCGTCCGTGTGTACCTCTGTAGGGGCCGTAGGGTCGTAGTGGCGTAGAATGGGAGGAGACGTCAACAAACGACGGAGCTTTGCGAAAGCGTCGTCGCATTCTGACGACCATGAATTGAGGGGCCCGTTACTTCCAAGCAGCTTCGTCAGCGGTGATATGATAGTCGCGAAGTTTCGGATGAAGCGCCGAAAGTAGGAGCATAGTCCTACGAAACTGCGCAGTTCTTTGACGGACGTAGGTTTGGGGAACTCTGTCACGGCCCGAAGCTTAGCTGGATCTGGGAGGATGCCGTCCTTGGACACCACGTATCCTAGTATCGTCAGCTGCCGTGCTGCAAATCGGCACTTCTTGAGATTCAGTTGTAGCCCGGCGTCGCTCAAGCGCGTCAAAACCTGCCGCAGGCGTTGAAGGTGTGTTGAGAAGTCCGGGGCAAAAACGACGACGTCGTCGAGGTAGCATAGACACGTGTGCCATTTCAAGTTGCGCAGAACGGTATCCATCATGCGCTCAAAGGTCGCGGGCGCATTGCACAGCCCAAACGGCATGACGTTGAATTCGTACAAGCCGTCGGGTGTGACAAACGCTGTCTTCGGTCGAGCGTCATCTGCCATGGGGACTTGCCAGTACCCTGAGCGCAAATCGAGCGATGAAAAGAACTCTGCTCCTTGCAGGCTGTCAATGGCATCGTCTATTCGAGGTAGGGGATAAACGTCCTTACGGGTGATCTTATTGAGTCGTCGGTAGTCCACACAGAACCGCACAGAGCCGTCCTTCTTCGCAACGAGAACGACAGGAGACGCCCACGGGCTGTTTGAGGGTCGAATAACATCGCGGCGAAGCATGTCTTCGACTTGCTCGGTAATTACACGACGCTCTGTTGGCGACACGCGATATGGACGTTGCCGCAGTGGTGGTTGGGCACCAGTGTCGATGCGATGCGTGACAGCAGACGTGCGGCCGAGAGAAGTTTGCGCTACATCGAACGAAGAACGAAATTCTTCCAACAGGCATAGAAGCTGGGAACGCTCGACCGACGTAAGGTGTTCAGCAATCGAGGAACCAAATAAATCAGCGGGTGACGAATCAGATGTGGAAACAGCACTGAGCGAATGGGAGCTGGCGCAGTGCGTGTCACTCGGTGCGTCCATAACTTGTGCGTCTTCGAGGGTTTCAGCTCTGCCGAGACATTCCCCTCGCACCAACCTAACAATGTACGGGGATGGGTTCGTAACGAAAATATCGGTGTCGCCCTGAATGACTTGCACGGTCGCAAGTGGCACCAATAAGCCTTTTCTAGTGAAGACGCGGTCAGATGGAGAGAGGAGTGCAACGGCGTCGGCGAGACCGGTGCAGCAGACTGACACAGCCGTTGACGAGTTTGCAGGAAGTGTGGTGTCGTCTTTGAGGAGTACCTTGGTCGCAGCCGGTGGACTGTCCGCCGGCGTGAAATCTGAGAACGGTGAGAGCTCTATTTCGGCTGGTGCGCAACGAATTACGGCGGCGTGACGGGCGAGAAAATCCCATCCCAGGATGATGTCGTGAGAGCATGAGGAAATTATGATGAATTCGACGGCGTACAGAGCGTCCTGGATCATGACACGGGCTGTGCACACCGCTGTCGGGTGAATACTGTGAGCGCTGGCTGTACGCAGGGAGAGCCCGGAAAGTGGCGTCGTCACTTTTCGTAGTAATCGGCTAAATTTAGCGTCCATAACGGAAACGGCAGCTCCAGTGTCTACAAGGGCCGATGTGCGCACACCGTCTACAAACACGTCTACTACGTTTGATGGGCTTTGCTGAGGGCTTTGGCTGTTCGATAGCGTCGCAGCCCTTGCCTCTTGGACTGCGACGACTAGTTTTACTGGTCTCGTGCGACCGGACGAGGCCGCATTGGTGACAGTGAGCGGCGTCGTGGGGACGGTGAACGACGGGTAGATGTACCTGGGCGTAACGTCGGTGACATAGGCGGCTGCGGGTCATAATACGGGCGGCTGGACTGGTTGGTGACGGCTGATCCGACTCGAGGCGGCTGCACGCGGTTGCAATAGCGGGCGACGTGACCGGCGCAATCGCACGCAAAGCAGATCGGGCGGTTGTCGGCAGTGCGCCATCGGTTTGCCGGGCTAGGTCCCATCCACGTGGCAGGACGCGAGGGACGGGGTGGCTGCTGATATGACGACTGCATGGTGGGCTGCAGTCGGGGCGTATGGATGATGTCGGCGTACGCAGCCGGCACACTCGCTTCGAAGGCCTGAGGCCTGGCGACGGCTCCAGCGTATGTCAGCGGGGGCACCACAGGGAGCTCTGGGGGCGGCCTGGCTGCAACTTGTGCGTAACTGAGCGGCGCAGACGCCGGAGGGGGCTGGTGGTATTCTGGCATAACCTCAGCGATTTCCTGCTCAATAGCCCGGCGTAGCGGAGGCAGCAGTGTGGTCGACGACTGTACAACATCCTGCGGGTGAGAGAAGGCCAGTAAGGAGAACTGGCGGGCAATTTCCTCCCGCACGAATGACTTTATTTCGGCGAGTAAGCCGGAGTGGTCCGACACGGCCGACAAGCCAGCGAGATCGGCGTCGCGTGATGGAGGTCGACGCGTCATAAGCCGCTGCCGGCGTAGCTCCTCGTAGCTTTGGCACAGCGTGATGATCTCTGCCACAGTGCGAGGGTTTTTGGCGAGTAGCATGGTGAAGGCATCGTCGTCGATGCCTTTCATGACGTTGCGGATCTTGTCGGCTTCAGTCATGGTTGCGTTGGCTTTCTTGCACAAGTCGAGCACGTCTTCAATGTAGCTCGTGAAAGACTCGCCGGACTGCTGGGCTCGTTCACGTAAACGCTGTTCGGCTTGCAGCTTGCGAACGGCAGGGCGGCCAAACACGTCGATGATGGCGGTCTTGAAAGCGGACCACGTAGCGAAATCGGATGCGTGGTTGTTGTACCATAGACTTGCCACACCCGCGAGGTAGAAAACGAGGTTGCTCAGTTTGCCTGCCTCGTCCCATTTATTGGGGACGCTCACACGCTCGTAGATTGCGAGCCAGTCCTCGACGTCGGTGCCATCCGCGCCGGTGAAGATAGGAGGGTCGCGGATGCGGGGATGAGCACCTCCACCAAATTGTCAAGAGGTTTATTAACGGGCACTCAGCGACGGCGCACGGCAGCGACAGTCAAAGCGGGGTCACTCTCTGCACGAGGGGCGTGCTCTCAGAGAAGAGAACGACCCACTGGAAGGCGCTCGAGAGGACGACCCATTACGGAGTCGGAACGCGTCGCTACATAGTTAAATAAACAGGCTGAAATATGGAAAAACATTGTTGCGACTTTTCAACGAGATGACCCGCCTCCAGTTGAGGCCAACTGTCGTCTGCTGAGCTCTGCGCGCCCGCCCACCTTCGAGCGTAACCCAAATTTGGACACACTGCCTTTCGGTATCGCAGTTTCTTGTGCCTCGCTCGTTTCGATTAGTCTTGTACGCCATAACTGGCCTCAAACCTTACAAAACTTGTTTGTGGCGTTGAGTTCTAATGACACGGATCTCGTGCTGACTTGATCAGTGCTTGCACAGATCGAGTTGCAAGCAGGTTCTTAATTAACAGACCAGAGAGCGGCCCCTCGTGAACCATGAGGGTTGGATTATAGCTGAGGGTTTTAACACTATTATTTTGTTGACAGAGAATGCACACGATCCTTTGACCGTTGGATAATACACTTCACGTCGAAGATATCCCGAAGATGGATTCAGTGGTAAGCTCGAATAATACAACCTGAATTCCACTGTCAGCTCACTGACAGTACATTTTCTTCCAGTCGTCTTCAAAGAACATCCATCGACCTGTGTTTAAGCTACATAATTTGTGGGGCGTCATGCAGGCCGAAGTGAACACCTCCGGCTCCGAATTCTTCGGTTCGTCGTGTCGTGCCGTTATGAAAATGATAAACGTGTGCCCTCTTGAGTGCTTCTCCATATATGGACAATGCTTCGCTCGCCTGACATTCCTGGATACCAGCGTGACAAAGGTATCTTCAGTTGCCCGGACGTATCTGCATTTCATGGGCCTATGCTGT
This sequence comes from Rhipicephalus sanguineus, assembly GCF_013339695.2. Lineage (NCBI taxonomy): Eukaryota > Metazoa > Arthropoda > Arachnida > Ixodida > Ixodidae > Rhipicephalus > Rhipicephalus sanguineus. The sequence goes on from NC_051183.1 coordinate 109,877,395, forward strand.
GGGGCAATTTTAGTCATTTCTGCCGCGACCTGCACGCGTCCAGTGGCAGCAGCGTGTTCTGAGCTGTTCTAAGACCGTCTGTGTTTGCTTTGTAGGGGTCTGGGCCAGCCGCCGCGCAGAACCCCTCAGAGACGAGGACGAGACGCTGAGCACGGCCGCTGGATCTCCCCGTGCACTGAGCAACACGTCTTTATCATTCCAAGACTCTTCCACGACTCACTGTCGACGACCACTGAGCGCGAGTTGCGAGCGTGCCGTGTCCATCGTTCTCTTGTATGCCGTCGGCGCGCTCGCGGCTGCCGCTCCCATAGCATATAAAAGTTACACACGCAGACGCCACAGTTACAAGGATATTGTAACGCGCCTACATTAGGTGCATTTAAAGTGCGCCTACTGTCCCGAGCTGCACGCAGGGGCAACACCGCCTTCTCAGCAGCTGAACGATAATCTGTTTCCGCAATGAGCACTTATTTGCATTCACGCTTTAGCGTGGCATACAGTGGTTCTCTATAACTGATATTTTGTATTTAGTTGATTTCATACTCGTAGACTACCTACTATCCTAATAATTACCCGTTATTGTTAAGCATCACACCACCGCGTTAAAGCGAATGCCAAAAGCGTGCCCCGACGTCAAGCTAACCTAATAAAGTTGGTGAAGCACAACATCCACAAATTTACCAGTGACATGACTCCCGCCAAATAAAATAGTGATTGCACTTGCACTTCACCCTTGTGAAAGTATGTGTACTTGGCATTCCCTGTGCACAGATGACGCAGAACGAATTAAAAAAAATATGTATTACAGTCCTCCTCAATGAAACAGCTGTTCTCCAGAAAATAATGCTTCGCTTGAATTGCTGGTATATACTATATTCACAGCAGTAGACAGGTTCGCTTGTTCACAATTAAGAATGTTACATACATAACACGGAAACACGATGACTATAGCAAATCGTAACAAAACTGGAAGAACTCGGTCATATGTGCACTCCCTCGTCCACCTGCAGATTATGTTGAAGTTCACTTATACAACAGGCACCTTCAATTATGCTACGATTAATGAAATATCACCCAACCTACGTTAGAACACAGTGATGACTTGTTGCCTAACTGCCTGTCACCTATTTCTCTTCCACAATATGTTCTAATGTGTAAATCATCTGTTCTACTTGTCTGGCAATAAAACACAGGCCGTCACATTGAGCGAGCAGTGTTTCATGGATTTGTATTGCATGCAGAAGCTCATTGCTTCCATTTGCATGCACGACAAATAGTCATACTTCAACTGATACAAGAAACAGTGTTTGAACTATTTTATTAGAATCAAAACACAAGCAGTCGTCATGTCAGTGTAAGCATATGTATATTTCCACTTTTGTGCACAGAACCTGCACCCAATACTGAACACATGGAGTAACATATACAGTATAGCCCAAGCACTTTATATAATTCACAGCAGTTAAGCAACATGAAAGTAGTGTGTAAAACCTCCTCATAATGCATATTGATATGTGCACTTCACAGTGCCAGTATCTAAGCAAAATCCAAAGAAATGGGATGCACAAGGAACTTGGTGTCAGCCTACACATGAAGGTAACTAAATTAGTACAATAAGGCTAGCTTTACTTTTGAGAAATATGCAGCCATGCAGATAGGTATGTTCTAGTATTTTTATTGCATTAGTTTGCACTATGGCATCAAAACATGTCGCACATGATCATACAGTTGATTTCCCTGCAGAAAAGTCTAAAATTGATTGTAGATCCACTTATCACACTTTATAAAAGCATTCAGGAATGCCCACAAAATGGCAAAACGGCCTTCATATATTGATGCACATATTTGCTCACAGATATCTGAAAACTAACGCAAATTTCTGGAATTATGCTTGGGCTTGTCGGCG